>NW_007739966.1:0-9133 GCF_000696425.1 Galeopterus variegatus
AGCCGTCACCAAGACTCAGACTTGCTGAGGGGGTTTACAGAGGGGCCGAGGGAAGGGATCATGGGAAGTGAAAAGCAGGAGGGAGGGGAGGTGAGCAGCAGGGGCTCCGTGCACGGTCTCGCCAGGGCTCCGTCTGGCTTCTGCTCCCGTCCTTGCTGTCATCCCAGGGTCCTGCTGTGGGGTGGAATCAGCACAGCTCTATTGACGTCTGTCTTGGTTTCCCAGGGTCTGGATAGTACNGAGAGAGAGAAAGAGAGAGAGAGAGGGAGGGAGGGAGGGAGGGGGAGGGAGAGGGGGAGACAGAGAGAGAGAGAGAGAGAGAACAGTCTTTTCATCCACATTCGGACATTGGTGATGACAGCCAGCACTGACTGAGCAGCTTGCAAGGTGCACAGCTGAGTGAGCCTTGAACAGACGGCCTCACCTCTCTGTCACAACAACCCCACGCACTTAGACTCTGCTCTCCAACCTCACAGGTGAGAGGACCCAGGCTCCAGGCAGGGTGGGAAGCCAGGTCCTGGCTCAGGAACCACACACATCCCCACTTCTCAGAGCCCACATGGTACCCTGAGCCAGTTTCTGTTTTCCTTAGAAGACTGTCCCCAGCGCCTGTGAGTCCCACTGTCTTATCTGAATCTCTCCTGTGCTACAAAATTCTGGGTGCCCTGTCAGGTTTGTTAGGTGGTTATGCTAAGAATACATTACAGTTGAGAACCAAAGTTATCATTGAGTTACTTGAGACAAAAGCCTTCTGGAGCTGGTGTGATGTTAATAACAACAGGACACAGTAACAAAGCAACCATGATGAGAGTCAGCAGTCGGAAGCCTGGCTCTCTTCTCGGTCTCCACTCGCCAACGCGCACCACGCCCCTGAAACTGCTGGGTGATGCCCGGCCAGGTCTGACGTCCAGAAGCAAGGCACAGAAATTGACCCTCACCTCCAGAGGACGGAGCTGGGTGCACATATGTGTCTGCATGCTTGGTGTGCTGTTGAAACAAAACAACCTAATCTTCAGGGTGACATCACCAAGAAAACAACAGAGTAGCCTTAAGTAAGAGAGAGGCTAGAATTATGAAACACTTGATAAGATACGAATGGGACCCAGGCCACTTGTGCTGCAGGTGTGGGCATGATTAATGCACAGGACTGGGTTAACGCGCCTCGCGATGAATAGCTTTGACGCAGCCACATCTTTTATTACGTTCCCTGGCAGTGGGCTATTAATAGTGGTTGAGCCTCAACTTCTTCTTTCAAACATTTCAGGCACAAATAATAGAAGATTTCCAATTAAAAGGGATAATCTCCCTTCAGAAGCAAAGTAGTAAGCAGAGTGAATAATTTAAAAAGCTTTGGGGATATAAAGATTTATTCCATCTGCCCATAAGCAGTAAGTCGGCGGGTTTTATTAACAATTTAAAAATAGAAGACAGGGATGCATGAGACGTGAGACATGGTCTTTTGTCCAGATTCTTTATCGTTATGCTTTTCCAAAGTGTTGTCATTACGTAAAACATTATTTCAATTTGTTTTCTTCAAACCCCAAGTCATATTCAATAAGTTTTTACAGGTTTAGAAAATAGGAGCTGGTCAACGAGAAAAAAACATGGTCACTGAGAAAACAGCAAAGACCCTCAGGCTGTGAGATGCTTAAAAGCGCATGTGAAGACTCTGTGTATTCACTTGCCTTTCAGGGTGGTGATACATTTTGATTAAACACAAGAGTGGGGACAAGTATTAGGACTGTTATCTGACCCAGTCTCCTCATATAGATTTATTTCATAAATTTGCCTGGCAAGAGTAATTTGGTATTTACTCCTAGTGCTAATTAAAAATTAATACATTTGCAATTTCAGAGCCATTATCTGAATGGTTCCTCATTTCTACCTTGCATAAAGAATTTGATAGTCTTAGACACAACATGAGCATAGAATCTGGACTCAAAGAAAATTCTGGAAGACTGAATTGGAATAAATAGATTTTAGGTGAGTTTTCCCTAAACTTTCTGGTAATGTCTGGGATAATATTAGTTAACAGAAAGAAGGTGGCCGGCTGAACGCAGTATGGAGGAAAGGGCCTCATTTTCTCTGCAGAAATCCATTATTTGCACCCAAAGAACTGCTTGGTTTAGATTTAGTGTGCTTCTGCTGAAATACTTGCTGGCGCGTTTTTTAGTTGTTATCAAGTCTGTCTCTCAGCACGCTGTAGCCTCCTATACTAATAGAACGTATTCCCCCGGCCACACCCGTATTAGTTTGAATAACATTCAGGATTCTATCAGTGGTCTAAAAAGGTCTTTATATTTGGGTTCAGTAGGTTCCCTTGGCAATAGTTTTGAAGCACTCTGGTAAATGGACACACACGACAGGCGTCCTCCAGGGAGGGTGTCATGCAGGGGTGATGAGAAGAGCTCGCATGGACAGAGCTCTTGCAGTGCTCCCAGAACTGCCCCACGGCGTCCCGGAGTTTCTCTCACATCCTTCTCACAACCACCCTACAACAGGTTCAATTCCAAATTCCCATTTTTCCAGAGACAACTGAGGCTGCAGCTGTTCAGGGAAACGTCCAGCTATAGAGCAGGTCGGTGCAGAGCTGGGATTCTGACTCTATCTAGGACAAGCACAGATTTAATCGTGGATGTTCCAGAGCGTGTGAGTCCCCAGCTCTGGGCTTTGTGCTGTGTGTTCATTATTTCCTGCAGTCCTCCCCAGATGCCGAGCTGCCAGTGCTCTTGCTGTGCCCACCACACAGAGGAGGAGACAGAGAGGGTCAGAGAGGGGGAGTAACTCCATGGTCGGAGACAGCCAGAGGTGTCGGAGCCCGGATGCACAGCCAGGTCCACCCAGCTCCAGAGCCACCTTCTCAGCACTTGAGCCAGCCACAGGCCTGGGCCCAGAAGCAGGGTTTCATTGGGGGAAGGGGACCGCATGCCGAAGGTTCTGGGAAAGACCCGTGCTGTGTGCTCCTGGAACAGCAGGAAGGGGCAAATCCCAGGGCCGGGAGATCGGCCTGGCTGGTGTTTCCTGCAGCACTGGCAGGCTGCTGGTGTACAGCAGGGCACGGCTGAGTCCTCAGCTCCCATCTGAAGATGATTTACTCCCTGAAGCCCCGTCCAGGTGCCCTCAGTCTCTCCAAACACGGACCCTCAGGGTGTTACCAGTGGGGCCTCGGACTCACTGGGGCAGCTGCTGCTGGACCCTCAGCCTCCAGAGGACATGAGGTGGCTGGTCAGTGATGTCTGTCATTTGCTGAGGACCCCACTTTGGCGTCTCTTTGGAATATGTTTGAACCAGAAGGATAACATGATGTAGTGTTTTGTCTGTCCATTTGCGTTAACGCTCCCAGGACTTGGATGTTCAAACTGATGGGTTCAAAGAAGGACTTTCCCCCAACGTGTGCTGATGCTTCTATAGACAATCCAGAAGGCCCTATTTTCAGAAAATCATTACTTCTGCCAGTTGGATGTGATGGGGGTTCCTTTGAATTTTCTAGTGTAATTAAAGCCCTCAGATCCTGAAGAACTGGACACATGGTGTCTGTCCGGGTGTCTGGACCCCTGTCCCGAATGACAGTCCACAGCCTCTTCCTCTACGTTTCACTCGTCACTATTTCTTGTGAATTTATGAGATCATCTGGTTTCAGACTGAAACGTCTGGTTATAATGATTTACAGAGTTAACCAGGAGCCAATAAAACCTTCTCATATCAAGGCACACAAAATGGTTCTTAAGACACACTTTCTTTAATTAAAAATATGCACTGAGCAGGTATGTTGCTGGACAGCCACAGCTTCACCTGGGAGCTTGTTCGAGGTGCAGAATGCTGCGCCCCGCCCAGACGTGCTGCATCGGGCTGGTTTCAGCAGGGCTGTCTGGGAGCCCCTGCAAGGAGGGGTGTTTGTGCTGTAGCCTGCTGGGGCAGCTGGGGCAGCTGGGGCAGCTGGGGCAGGGGGAGGAGCGCTTGGGCAGAAGTCCAAGTGCAGAGGCAGAGGCAGGAAGGAGCTTTGTGGGCTCCAGACTCAGAAGTGACGTCAACATGGATGTGCTAGAGCCCAGCGGAGCAGGAGGAGGGCACGGGAGAGGCCGTGGGGGCAGCAGACAGGGGCTAGATCCCGTCAGGTCATTGTCTGTCAACTCGGGCCGCTCAGCAGCCTGTGGGCTTAAACACAGACATTAATTTCTCACAGTTTCTGGAGGCTGGAGGTCCGAGATCAAGACACTGACAGATTTGGGGAAGAACCTGCTTCCTGACTTGCCAGCAGCCGTCTCCATCTTCTTGTATGCTTGAGTGTGAAGAGGTCATCTCTGCACCTCTTCTTATGAGGACACTCATCCCATTCAGGAGGGCTCCACCCTCATGACCTAATCATCCCCCAAAGGCCCTACCTCCTCATATTATCGCCTTGGAGGTTAGGCTGCCACATATGAATTTAGGGGACACAAATGTCCAGCCCCCTGCAGTCATCTAGGCTGTGGTCAGTGGTCTGGGAGCTAGTAAGAGATGGATGGGAAGGATGACATAGCAGGACCTGCATGGTGAAAGCTCTCCTGGCCGTGTTATGGGAGCTAGACCCTCAGAACGTCCCTGTACCTACTCAAGGCCCCTTGGCCTCATCTGTCTTCTGTTCTGTCTGTCCCTGTGGGGCAGCATCAGGAGCTTCATCCTCTACTGGGTGAACCCAGCAGCAGCCCACCACACACCTCTGGCCTCTGCAGAGTCTCCCTGTCAAGGCTGGGGCATGAGACATCTCGGAACTGCACCCGTCTACGCAGGCCCCAGACTGCGGGGTGATCAGCAGACCAAGGGCATATCCTCACTACTGGGCACCTCTATGCTGCCCTCTCCCCACCAGACAAGTGATTCTGGCCACAGCCTCCATGGCATCTCAGGAGATGGTGGGAGGGCGGAGGGACGGAGCTAGCTGATGATGTTACCAGGCACAGGTCCAGCTGCCTGCTCGCTTTCAAAAGCAAACCACTCAGAAGTCAAATGTTGGTGAAATGGAAGTCGGGTGTTATTCAGGAATACAGGTGACGTGAGGAGAGAAGTTAGAATAACCCAGCTCTCTGGTAAGCCTAAAGGAGAACAGCCAGACTGAAGCCGTCACCAAGACTCAGACTTGCTGAGGGGGTTTACAGAGGGGCCGAGGGAAGGGATCAGGGGAAGTGAAAAGCAGGAGGGAGGGGAGGTGAGCAGCAGGGGCTCCGTGCACGGTCTCGCCAGGGCTCCTGCTCCTGCTCCCGTCCTTGCTGTCATCCCAGGGTCCTGCTGCGGGGTGGAATCAGCACAGCTCTATTGACGTCTGTCTTGGTTTCCCAGGGTCTGGATAGTACCTGGAAGTCTGCAAGTCTGCAGCTCCAGGCTGGTTGGAAAACAACTTTACATTCATGTAATTAATGTCATCTTGCCCCATAACCAAGGTTCAAAATACCAAACAACCGTGGGAAAAATGAGAATTCAGAGAAATGCATGCTGAGAAAAAAACCATGTCTTTTAAAAGTCGTTTAGAGCCCGTGCAATGTAAGGTCCCAATGTGGCTTCAGTCCTGCTCACTCCAACAACAACTCCCTTCTTCCCACTCATTCTGCTTGGCCCTCACCCCTATTTCCCAAAACGGCACCCCCTAACAGAGTGGACGTAGGCTCTGATTTCTGGGAACACGGGCTGAGGCAGATGGCAAGACTGGAAGCAGGGGGAGGGCCAGGGGCTCTTGAGGCCAGCCTGAGGACGTCCAACGGGACCAGGGACCAGAGCCCTCGGCACTGCCGCTCTGGCCTGTCATCCACCACCTCTTTCCCTTTCCAATACTCTCGCACATTTCCCTCTGTCTTGAGTGCTTTTCCCACTCCCAACCCTCCAAGTGTGGGTAACTCCTGGCAATTCTTTACATTTCAGCTTAATTGGGGCTTTCCAGAGAGGCTCTCCTGACCCTTCAGTTGAGTGACTTTCTCCCTCCCATCACCCCAGTCACAGGACCCTGTTTTTGCCTTCTTAGCACAGATCACAATTTGCAATTTCACACTGACGTATGTGTTTGTAGGTTTGAGGTCTGTCTCCGCAGCCGGCATCTCTGGGGTTCCTGAGAGAAGGGCTCTGCCCGATGCCCACATCACAGCAGGGCGTGGGGACACTCGACAGACCCTTGGATGCATGGATGAGTCATGGACGATGCTTCCAGTGACAATGCTGGGGAGAAAAGTGTGTGCCTCCCTGCTGTAGATTGAATGTTCCCTCAAACTCATTGAAGCTTAAATTGTCCCCCCAAAGTTCCAGGTATTGGCAACTTGTCCCCCACTGTGACAGTGTTGAAAGAGTGGGAAATCATATCATGGCAATTGAAAGGCAGGGCCTTGGGGAGGAGATTAGAGTGTAGGCAATGCCTAGTGAATGGATTGATAATGGTGGTCAGGGGAGTGGCTCTGAGGGCTTTAAAAGGACAGTGCATGAGAATGTCTCTCTCTTCTCTGCCATTTTCTGCCATGTGAGAGCCCTGCATTGTAGTAAAGCCACCACCAAAAAGACCCTCATCAGATGTGTTCCCTGGACTTTGGACTTCCCAGCCTCTGAAACTGTAAGCGATAAATCGTTTCCTTATAAATTACCCAGTCCTATGTATTTTGTTATAAGTAACAGAAATGGACTAATAAAGGAAATTGATATAGAGAACTGGGGTATTATAACAAATACTTGAAAATGTGGAAGCAGCTGTGGAACTGGGTGTTAAGGAGAAGCTGGAAGAATTTGAAGGAGCAGACTAGGAAAAGCCTGGCTGCTGGTGGAAGTTTAGAAGACGAAAAAACCAGGGAAAGTTTGGAACTTCGTAGAGACTGGAGAAATGGCGGTGAGCAGAGTGCTGATATAAACACAGACAGTAAAGGCCATTCTGAGATGATCTCAGATGCAAATGAGAAGAGACTTATTGGAGACTGGGGCAGAGATCACCCTTGCTATGAACTGGCAGGGAACTTGGCTGCTTTCTGTTCGTGCCCCAAAGCTTTATGGAATGTGGAACTTCAAGGTGCTGACCTAGAGTGTTTGGTGGAAGAAATTTCTAAGCAGCAAAGGTGTGATGTAAAGCCAGAATGTATAATTAAAAGGGAAGCAGAGTGTAAAGATTTGGAATATCTGCAGCCTGGCCTTGTGGTAGAGAAGCAGAGAGCATTTTCAGGGGAAAAATACAACAGTGCAGCCCAGCAATCATTTGCTAAGGAGATTAGTACAGAAATAAATTTTAAAAGAAAGACACAACAATCACAATAACACATTGAACTTTCAAAAGAAGAGAACAGAACTAAAGTTACCAAAGATGGGAAAGGTGGAGGGGAGGAGGGAAAGGGAGGAATTGGTAAAGGGCCACAAAAATCAATTACATGGTATAATGTTGAATATACTAATTATCCTGACTTGAGCATCACACATTGCACACAGGTATTGATATTCAATGCTGTACCCTACAGATATGTACAATCAACTATGTTCCAATAAAAAGTAAATAAACAAATAAATAAATAAGATAGGGATTATCAAGAGAAGGGAAGAAAGACCTTGAAGGCATTTCAGAAATCTCAGAGGCTGTGTCTTCCATTACAGGCCCAAAGACCTAGGGACACAGAATGGTCTTGGAGAACAGGCCCAAGCCACCCTCCATGGGCCCACTGGCCAGGGCCACCTCACAATGCTCCTCCCCACCCAAGCACCCCAGCTGCTTCAAGTTGCTCCAGCCTTGGCTAAATTGGCCCAGGTGTGGCTGGACCTGTGGCTTTGGAAGACACAAGCTGGAAGCCTTGGTGGCATCCACGTGGTCTTAAGTCTGCAGGCTTGCAGAATGCCAGAGCTATGGAGGTTTGGCAGCCTCCACCCCAATTTCAAAGGATGTATGGAAAAGTCCAGGGACCCAGGAAGAGATTTGTCTCAGGGACAGAGTCACCACATAGAGCCTTTGCTAGAGCAATGCCAAGAAGAAACATGGGGTTGTAACCGCAGCAGAAAAACCCCACCAAGGTTATGCCTCATGGAGCCATTGGAGCAGGACTGCCATGGAAGCCCCAGACCTATGGAGTTACCAGCATGCAATGCCAGCCTGGGAAAGCTAAAGCATCACCTGAGACCAGGAAAGCCATAGGAGTGGAGCTGCCCAAGGACTTAGTGACCCAACCCCCACACCAGTGTGCAAGAGACATTGAACATGGAGTCAAGGTACATGGCTCACCAACGTTCAGATTTCATGCCTTCTGGATTTCAGACTTTAGGACCCCTTTTTTTTGGCGTATTTCCCCCTTTTTGAATGGGAACATGTACCCTGTGCTTATCCCACCACTGTGTCTTGGAAGTAGATAAATTATTTTGATTTCACAGATGGGACTTTGAACTTTGGACTTTTAAGTTGAAACGAGTTAAGAGTTTAGGGATGGAATGAATGTATTACTATTTGAAAAGGACTTGAGTTTGGGGGACCAGGGGTGGAATACTATGGACTGAATATTCCCACTATTATGAATTGAATCGCCTCCCCCCAAATGTTTAATGCGTTGAAAACTTGGTGCCCACTGTGAGTGTTAAGAGGGTGGGAAATCCTATTATGGTAATTGAAAGGTGGGGTCTGGGGGGAGGTGATTGGATTGTAGGATGATGCCGTAGTGAATGGGTTAATAATGGTGTTCAGGGACATGGTTCTGAGGGCTTTAAAAGGAGAGCACGTGAGAGTCTCTCTGCTCCACCATTTTCTGCCCTGTGAGACTCCTGCATTGCTGTGAAGCCACCACCAAAAAGACCCTCACCCAATGTGTTCCCTGGATTTCAGGCTTCTCAGCCTCTGAAGCTTTAAGCAATAAATAGTTTCCTTATAAATTATCCAGTTCTGTGTATTTTGTTATAAGCAACAGAAACGGACTAATATGCTCCTCTGTCATCAGCAGTGTGGGATTATTAACAACCTCCTGATTGAGCATCCCTGCTTTAGGAGTTCGTATCATCACATCCCTTGAAACACGCCAGGGAGCTGCACTATCTGAGGCACAGCTGAGGGGTCCCTTCCTCCACAGAGCATCTCCTGCTTTCTCTCCACACACCCCCACCACCGCTGTCACTGCAGCCAAGTGATCCTTCCAGAAAACACACGTGTCCAGGCAGCTAGTAT
>NW_007739966.1:9526-10901 GCF_000696425.1 Galeopterus variegatus
ACCCAATGTGTTCCCTGGATTTCAGGCTTCTCAGCCTCTGAAGCTTTAAGCAATAAATAGTTTCCTTATAAATTATCCAGTTCTGTGTATTTTGTTATAAGCAACAGAAACGGACTAATATGCTCCTCTGTCATCAGCAGTGTGGGATTATTAACAACCTCCTGATTGAGCATCCCTGCTTTAGGAGTTCGTATCATCACATCCCTTGAAACACGCCAGGGAGCTGCACTATCTGAGGCACAGCTGAGGGGTCCCTTCCTCCACAGAGCATCTCCTGCTTTCTCTCCACACACCCCCACCACCGCTGTCACTGCAGCCAAGTGATCCTTCCAGAAAACACACGTGTCCAGGCAGCTAGTATTGTCAGCACTTTTAACGGGCCGTGTCTGTTTGCCCGTCTCTGCACCCCACACAAAGCATACAGTGACCGCCCAATGAGCCTACATGGACTGAATCAACACAACTAGCAGGCGTTTCCTCTGCTCTCTGTTAGACTCACACCTGCCCCTTTACGTCACTCACATGGGTGACTTCCCATCTTTACACTTCATCATTTGAGACTTTCCTTTCCATGCGTGGCAAGCCAGCTGGCAGCAGGACTTTGTCTGTGGCCCCCATCACGGCCATACCCGCACGTGTGGGTTCTAAGTGGACTCCGGTGTGTGCATCACCGAGTCCACTAGCAGGGACGAAAGAGCCTGATAGACTTGCTGGTGATCCAGTAGGCCCCCCTGAAGGGGAAGCGCTGGGCACAGGCCACAGGTGGACCAGCCAGTCCCTGTGGCATAGATGCTCAGAGGCTGAAGAGACCCCAAGAGACCAGCCTGGAGTGGCCAGACCGCGGGCAGCAGACGAGATGCTGGTGGTTCCACGCCCACAGGCACCGCCCACGCAGCAGCACAAACCACTCCCTGGGATCTGCCCCCACCAGGCATTCACCGTGTTGGGCCACAAACACCTTCAGGAGCATGTCTCTGGGCGAGTGTTTTCCACCGTCTTCCAGAACTCTCCCCCTGGGTTGTCTCCAGCCACCCATTGGCGGCTGCCATCCTTCTGGGTTGTGCCTTCCCGCTCCCCTTGCAGTGCTCCGCACCCCTCATGAAGGCACAGTCTGCACCCGAGCTCTCCCCTCGGAGCCTGCATGCGGGAGATTCCAAACACACACACTCAGAGGCCTCTGGACTGAGCCTGGGGCAGCTCGGACATCTCCAGACAAGAGGTCCTCAGATCACCTGCTCTGTCTGGCACGTGTATTTCCCTCTCGTGTCAACGTGATATTTTAACGTCCACTCATTCACTTGATGGCCTTTGTGTCAGAGGCGTGCTGCACAGTGTGCCCCGCGTCCAGCCCACCGCGGCTGTGTGCACAGCCCAC
>NW_007739966.1:11870-13902 GCF_000696425.1 Galeopterus variegatus
GTTGTTGCCTGTCAGTGGGTGTAGGGAAGGGCTCGCTTCTGAAATTCTTTTCTTGAGGTCTGGGGCACATGAGTGTTCACTAAGTCTGCCTCACATAAAAAACTCGGAAAATGGTCCTGTGCTTTCTTGACTGAGCAGAGGAGGATATCAGCAACTTCAGTAAATGCGAAAAGGTCACAGTGGATTTGTCAACTGACTTTTCTTTAGTCATCCAGCGTGTTGAAGCTGTCCAGAGATAACCCATGCCAAGCCTTCCTCTTCTGAACACAGAGGGACTTCGTGTGACCAGCGTCCACATGACAGAGCAGTCCAGAGAGTTCTGCAGAATGCTGGGAGCCTGAGCCCAATTGTGACCTCTAGTAAAATGCCACCTAACATCCAAGTGTGACTTCAGGCTCAGTCTCCTACCCTTTCCTGAGATTGGCTGCTCTCAGAATAATGGTGGTCACCTGAGAGAACTAGTCGTTAATGTTTCTATCATTATTTACAGATTAAAATAATGTAGCCCATGAGGAAAACATTAGTTGGAACTTTGGCTGACAGCAAACGCCACATGAACAGTGGGTGTGGCTGCCGCAAGGCTCTTGAGCGAGGGGTCTTCGCTGGGAGGCACGCAGCAAGGGAGGGACACCTCTCTGCAAGGATGCGTTCTCCTGGTGACATTCATTCCTGAGTGCTGCGCCTGAAGAGGAGCATGACCTCCTCATCTGTGATGCTCAGACCATATAGTTCAGGTGTGGATGCATCTGAAAGCATTTAAGATGTCTGGGCAGAAAATGGAAAGTCCTGATATAGAGAGCATCCACTTCCAGAGCACCCACGACAGATCGTGACCCTACCTGGCACCCAGGCCAGAAACACAGCCAGGAGGTGGTGCAATGTCAGTGCCAAACTCTCCCTAAAGCTACAGCTGCATTCCCTGCCTGTCCTTCTGGTCTACTGCCAAAGAAAGAATGAACATTAACCAGCAAAACTTGTTCTCGGTCAGCTCAGACTTGCTCCCGTGTTGGATGCTTTTTTCGTGTAAACATATCACCTGTGTAATGACATCTTCTTAAGCCTTGCCCCCAGTTGCCAGCAAGCCCACAAGCATGCACCTAACCATCTTTACTTCTCCATCTAGAGGAGCTGGAATGGCCTGTTGCTTTTCCAGCCCCCTGGCACCTTGCTTGATCTTGACAAGTCATCCAGTGTCACCAGTCCAGATTCAGGAAGCCCCATGGCTGGTTGTCTCAGGTGTCACGTGGGCCCCCCGTGCAGTCACCCTCATTTTCTGAACATGCTGCTCCACTTTACCAGTGGTGAGGTTGCTGCTTTTGTCTGAAGACTATTCTCTTGAATTAAAACGAAAGCAAAACAAAAATCGAGGAGCCTTTTCCTGAATCAGCATCTCATCAATGGCCCCAAACAGGAGACGTGAACACTCCTGGTACATCCTCCTGCCGAGACGTCTAAATGAGGTTTTCTCCTGCAGTGCTTTTGCAGGCCTCAGCTCGTCAAGAACTCCCCTTCCTGACACATTCCCACAGAATCTATAACAGCTTCATGCAATCCTTTCTTAAGTTGTCATAACCTCTCCGTATTGTCTGTGTCCTCTCCAAAGCTGACCTCAGCAGGGAGACTCTGGCCTTTTTAGGAACACTTTTTAATTTTTTTTCTCTCACTAGATTCAATGGTAACAACATGAATTGCACTTTACTGAGACTTTTGAACCCTCTTGTGCCGTCTTCCCTTCCATAGCCTCGGGCCGCAGAAACATGCATCTCTGTCTTCCCTCTGAACACGTTTGAAATCTCCTTTATTAACCACAGCTAATGGGCTCTGATTCCCTGTTCTGATTATCACAAATCCTCTATAACAGGATGACTTCTCCAATTCTCATGTCATGTCTACTTTAGTTATCAATTCCCTCTTGTTCTGTGGAGTGTTCTGCTCCTTGGGAGATGAAAATTCAAGGCCAAGTTTGGCTAGGATAATTCAGAAATGTGGTAAAACCCTTGTTTTGCCAGCTCTTATAAAATGGAAATGTCTG
>NW_007739966.1:14322-19128 GCF_000696425.1 Galeopterus variegatus
AAAATGGAAATGTCTGTAATTCTGCGGGCTATACTTCCTTCGTTTATGCAAATGTACAAGGTAACTGTATTAGTCCGTTTTTGTTGCTTATAACCAAATACATGGAACTGGGTGATTTGTAAAGAAAAATGAAGTTTACCCAGGGGTCTCACATTGCAAGATGGTGGAAGCAGAGAGAGCAGAGACAGAGAGAGAGAGACCTACTCTCTTCTTTTAAAGCCCTCAGAACCACACCCCTGACCACCATTTTTAACCCATTCACTACTGCACGGTCCTAAAATCCAATCCCCTCTTCAAGGCCCCACCTTTCAATTACCATAATAGGATTTCCCACCCTCTTAACAGTCACAGTGGGGGCTAAGTTTCTAATACATAAAACTTGGGGGACACAATACAAGCTTCAGGGAGTTTTGGGGGGACACAATGCAATCCACTACAGTAACCAAGCACAGGGGTAATTATTTTAAACTTTACAACTCTCATGCGTTCTCTTCCCAAATGACTACACGAATGGAATTTAATGTTGCCTCCCTTTCCTTAATTCCTTGACGTTCCTTGAGGTTTGTAAACAAATAGCAACCGTGTCCCATCTTTTTAAAGCATGGTTTGTCACAGTTTCCCCAATGCACTGTGAGATCCTCACCCCCCCAGTCCAACACCTGTGAGTCGGTTTAGTATGGTTTAGTTTTGTTCTTACGTCACTATAAAGATTAGCAGTGAAGATCAAAGGACCCTGTTTTTTGTCAAGCTGGCATGGTAAATTCATGCTTTTATACCTCCTCTCTGCTCCAAAAACATAACAATCATAGAATATAAAAAGGAGAACATAGGGAAGATAGTTCAGGGTTCATAAGCAAGAAAAATGTTACTTTGAAAATCAGAAATAGCAGGAATGCTGAGTGGTGAGCAAGGCTGAACCAGGGTCTAGTGGCCTCCAGGCAAGGGTGCAGACAGCCACGGCCAGGACTGTGGCTCACACAGGCCAATGGCAACTAAACTACTCCACATGATATATGGCCAGCAGGGTCAGAACAGATGCTCAGCCTGGGTGTGGAATGTGACTCCTCCCACCTGTTCAACAAGCTGAACGTAATGCCACTGCTGTTTACAACAAGTAAAGGGACAGAGAGGCAGGAAGACACAGTGCATCCCTGTGTCCAGACCTAAATGAAACTGCCCACAGCTTTGGAGGTGGCGTGGCTGCAGTGTTCTCTCATCAGGCTGAGACCCTCAACCGCCCTCTAGAGACCTGGTTTTGGGGTTGGGGACCAGAGGCAATCACAACACCGCTGGAAGGGCAAATACAGAAGGAGAGAGAAATAAACAGCAAAACTCAAAGAGACATACTCTCTTCTTTTAAAGCCCTCAGAATCAAACAAAATAATTATCTCCCAAGCCAAATTTAAACATGTAATGAATGTTAGAACTTAAAAGTACAGCCAATGAAATCAATAATTACAACAATGATTTATGCTAGAAGAAAAATCATTCCAAAAAAAGAGACTAAAAGTACTTTCAAATAATTACATCCAGGGTGCTCAGCAAGACAAATGAGAGTATATAATGTTCATTAAAAATTAAACAAGAAGGTGAAAGAAAGACCAGCGGGGCGTGGCGACGCTCCCGCTGAGGGTTCGGATCCCATGTGGAGACCGGTTCCCGCTCACTGGCTGAGCGTGGTGCGGGCGCAACACTGAGGGTTGCGATCCCATTGCCGGTCAGTAAAAAAGACAAAAAGAAACAAAAAATGGGTATAAAAGGGAACCAATAACAAATGTTGGAAATGAATAAATAATACAGTCAATGCAACTGGAATGTCAGTTGTACACGAGGTGCAATCAAAGAGGAATATAAGACAATACTGTGGAATTCCAGTGAAATTCAGCATAGGAAAACAGATAATTACAGCTCAAATCTTAAATTAAAAGGAATTCCAGAAGGAAAAAGTGGAGAGAATGATGGAGAAGCACATCTGAAGATCTCACAGCCTGGAAGCTTCCAGACATGATGAAGACATGCATCCTGCAAGTACTGAGCAGGGAAAAGCAAACTCATACTTAAACTGACCACAGTAAAAATACAGATCAGGAATGAAGAAATTACCTCTAAAACCACTTACAGAATAATCAAAATGAGAGTAAATTTCTCATCATCAACCATGTATGTTTAGAAAACAATAAAATGATCGTTTCAATACATTGTGGTAAAATTAAGGTCAACTTAGAATTCTATACCCAGCTAAATTGCCATTCAAGACTGAAGTAGATTGTATTATTTATTCAAAATTCTTGCTCCACCCCTCACTGTGGCTGCACTGCAGGTGCAGTGCACACCCCGATCCACTGACCGCAGGCTTGGTCGTGTGATTTGCCTCAGCAGTGAGTGTAAGAACCCATGAGTCTCTACTATGTACCACAGGTCATTTCAGGAGGTTTATGTCCCCAATTTCATTTACTTCATGTGAGTTCCATCACAGAGATTGTATGGAAGAGCTCTGCAGGCTTCTGAGAACAGTCAAATGTGCAGAATGTTCTATCTCTTACTTCCCCCGCATTTCAATGTACACATGGGTTATGTCAAAAGGTGACGAGTGTGATCTATGCCTGTCTGTGAAGAGTGGGACCTGTTACTGGCCTGCTCTGCAAGTGTCTGACCGCTGAGCACCCCTGGCTGGGGTGGACATTCATGCTCCTGAAGAAGAGATCACACAGTATCACTCCTGGTGCTATCACCCATGTTATGTGTCCCCTGAAGGATACAGTTTGGGCCCCAGTGAAGTGGGCCCTAATCTCCAGAGGCCCCCCAAGTCCTCCTCCTGTGCTGGTGGCAGGTGGGTTCGTGGGGAGGCAGCCAGTGCATTTGGATGTGAGGGCTCCTAGCTGGGCGGGGAGAGACAGCAGAGAGAACCACCAAGGCCCCCTGCCCTGCAGCTCAGCCAGGCGGTGGTGGAAGACGCCATCAGAAGGGCTCTTCTGGCCATTGCCAGAGCAGCGGGAGCCCGCGGGCACCCTCTGTCTGGTGCAGCTGTGCCAGAGCCCCACCGAGCTGGAGCCCAGCAGCCAAGCTTCTGCTTCCTCGAAGGACTCGGACACGCAGCTGGGCATGCCCAGGGGTCCTCTGGTCACCTCCCCACTGGCCCTGGGGCCTCAGTCCAGAGAGAAAAAGGCCCTTCCAGTTGAGTCCTCTGGTCACCTCCCCACTGGCCCTGGGGCCTCAGTCCAGAGAGAAAAAGGCCCTTCCAAGCAGCTGGAAGATCATCCAGACATTATCCACATACCCAGAGCAGCTGCTGTGAGTTATCCTGTGGTCTGTAGGATGCTCGCTGCCTGAGAGGCCAATAACTGTTTCGAAAGAATAAATGATGGGTGGGCCCGAGGAGACAACACCACATCCCAGGCCACTGTGTGCCAAGGCTCTGCTCGGACACTACTGTGTGCTCTGCCCTGGGGCCAGAATCCAGCAGCCCCCATGTCAGTAGCACTGGTTAGTAAGGAAGGGGAGAGCCGAGTGTTCAGCCAGAGAGAGGAGAGAGGAAAGGGCAGAGCTCCTTAAAACTAGCAGCCTCGCCTTTAGAAGGTTCTGTTGGGTCAGCAGTTCCAGAAAGTCAGAGAGGGCAGGAGCAGCGGGCAGCACAGTACACCCTCGTCTCCCCGCCCGCAGGATGAGCTCAGCCAGCAGGCGTCTGCCTGCAAGGGACACGCGGCCCAGGCTTCTCCACGAGGCCCATTTTCCCACACACCGTCCTGACCGTCACCACCTTGACCAAATCAGCAGGTCTGAAGGCCGAGTCCGTCTGAAGTCTGGCCTGTGGGAGGAGTTGCTGAGGCCAGGAACACTGTTTTCATTTTCAGACCATCCGAACCTCATCACGATACAAACGTTTAAGTGCACAAAATGTGGACTAGAACAGACTCCCAGAAACGTCTCTTAGCACCGCTTAGGTTTGGGCTTCCCACTCTGTGGTGTTCAGAGTTGTGCAGGGAGTTAGCCGGAGCTTCTTATGTCAGTTCTGTGAGGCTAAAGGGTAATCTCTCACCACTCTGGGAAGAGCGTGTGGCTGCTGGGACTGATGCCCCCCGAGCTCCATCGTTTGAAACAGGATCTGGGAAGAAGATGGGGATCCCCTTAGAGGAAGAGGCAAGCTCCAGGAAGCGGGGAGGCCTTGCTTTAGGCCTCATGCTCTCTGGAAGGGCCAGACCCTGCTCTGTAGCTGGGTGAGGGGATTAATAGCAGGCTAAACTCTGCTAACCCTCAGCCATGGCTCAGTGCACGGGAGGCAGAGGCTCAGCTCCCTCCTCCATGGGACGCAAAGCCCTGCCTTCCTCTCCGCGGGGGCTCCAAGACTTGCTGCAGGTGGATCACCCTCTCTCTTGTAGCTCTGAGGTCCTGCCAGGCTCTCCATGTCTGCATCTAGGCTCTGCACAGGGCCTGGCTCATGGAGATCTGTCTCTGTGAAGACCACTCAGCAGAGCGTCTCCAGCAAACCCACGCTGACGTGGAATCAGGGAAGATCTGCATACTCGGGCTCCAGGGCTGGCCTGACCCATGTTCTCTGACAGAACTGAGATTTGTTTCCATCTAATTTCTCAGTCCATTTTAATTTTATGATCAGACCTTTTCATTGCAGCAAAATTCCATGCAGAAACTCCCAACGGGCATGAAGGAGCCAATGAGGCTGTGTCCAGTGTCCAGACGGGCCCTGTGCTGACAGAGGCTCTGGCTCTGCAGGAACAGAGCATCTCCTCACAGAAGTACAGCACATCTGTGGGAGGGATGCTCTCCGGAGGGTGAGATTTAAGAGGTGGA
>NW_007739966.1:19901-21488 GCF_000696425.1 Galeopterus variegatus
ATGCTCGGCAAGACTCTGAACATCCGAGGGGCCCTGACATTTTCCTATTTTTCCCAACAATAGGAGGCAGTGTCCCGTCTCTTTCTATCTAGCTCAGCAGACCACCACGCACTCAGCTCAAGTCACCCAGGAGCATCGACATGCAATTTCTCACTCAGGATTTTGGGGGCACCACAGCTTGGTTACAGATGTCCTAAAAGCAGGAGGAAGAGAAAAAGGTCAGGTGGACTCTCTTACATCCACCACAAAATCACGGAATGCCAGTGCTGAAAGAGAACAGTGATTTTATTGTCCAATCCCTCATTTTAGGGATGGAAAGACATACCCAAAGGGATAAGTAATTAGCCCTAGGAATCATTAATAGGTTTCTCCACTGGAGCTAGAACTGGCTGTGACATCAGATTCAAAGCCTTTCCTGTTGAGCACCAGCAGGCCCAACGCCTGCCCTCGTGGACTGCGCAGGTGCTGAGGCCCACCTGTGGTTCACCTGCACAGGTGCTGCCATGGCCAAGGCACCAGATCCAATGGGAAGTCTCTCAGCTCCTGCCCTGACCTCCTGGCAGCTCCAGCCACCACTGTTCAGGACATTTTGGTGTGCCTCCTGTCCCTCCCACCTCTTCTGCTGAGGACTCTTTCCCACGTCCTCCTCTCCACGTGAACCCTAAGGATGGAGGCCCCTGCGAGCACAGCCCTCGTCCCCCGTCTCCTCTCTCCACACCTCTCCCCGGGCACTGTCACCACCTCCATGTCCTGGACTGTCCAGGCCAGCAGGCCTCACACTTCTGCTCCCACCCACACGCCTCTCCTGAGCTCTGCCCGGGTCCCAACATCTCCACTCTGAAATGCCTTGGAGACATTTAACTCAAGTGCCCCAAAAACAACCTCATGGAATTCTTCTCCAAACCGTTCCTCCTCTGTCATTTGTAGTCACTCAGTACTCAGCAAGTGCCGTCCCCATGCCTGCCGTTGGCCGCTCCAGCCTGATCCCCAGGGGTCACCTTCTCACTAAGTGGCACTACCACCTTGATGTCTCCCCCTTTCTCATCACACACCGCCACGCCCAAACTGGCATCTGAACATTCCTCCCCATCACCACTGCCACCTGCAGGTCCCCGACCCCACTACCTGCATGGCTGGACGCCTTCGTTAATTTCCAGCACATCCTCTTGCCCCACTCCCACCTCTACAGCAGTCACGGTCCTTCAAAAGGACAACTCGGTCCCTGTCCTGTGTAAAACTCTGTGGCTCTCACTGCCATTGTCATAAAACCCACAGGCTTTGCCAGGCGCCCAAGGCCCCGGTGCCCCAGCCTGCCCACCCCTCCTGCCTCTCCTTCCAGCCTCGCCCACTCCACGCCTCCACCCCTCGCACGAGATCTGCTCTCTCTTGCCTCCAATCCTGTGTGAGCGCTGTCCCCTCTGCCTGGACATCCCCCTCCTTCAGCCACCTCCTGCCACTCCTCGCCAGGCCTCCGCTGATGCCTCCCCTCAACAGGGGCCACCCATGTCTTCCCATCGAATCCTCGATCGTAACTCATAGTGCGTATGCGTGCTCAGTGTCTGAGCTTCCCCAATAGACTACAAGTTC
>NW_007739966.1:21980-24696 GCF_000696425.1 Galeopterus variegatus
TCGTAACTCATAGTGCGTATGCGTGCTCAGTGTCTGAGCTTCCCCAATAGACTACAAGTTCTGTGAACACACAAGCTGTTCCTTCTATTTTCCCCTTTCCTGAATTCCCAGTAGATGACGCAGTGCCTGGAATACACCAGGGGCCTAATAAATGCTCCCCATGTCTCCTCCAATTGCCCTGAGCAGAAGCACCCCAGCCCCCTGCTACAGCAGATGCTGCGGATCTGGAAAAGGGAAAGGCCCCACATGCTGAGAAGGAATCACTTCCCTGCACACACTCAGGGTGTTTTTCTATTTAAATAGTTTCCCGGCTTGGACATCTGACCAAGGAGCGGTCTCACCATGCAGCCTTGATGCAAACCTGGAGCTGCGCCTCAGTCTCTGTCCCTTTCTCTCTCGCTCTCCCAGCTCCGGCCAGACGGTAGTCACACTCCGTCCGCAAAGGCAGCGTTTCCCTGCAGCCGAGTACCCTTTAACAAGCCTGCTGGGGCCGGCATGTAGCAGAGGCGTATTGCGAAGTGATGAGCTTCAGGGGCAGTGAGCCACCAGGACGAGCTAAATGCCACGGTGTGCGGAGTACAGTGAGGTCAGAGGTAAACACTGAAACAGAAGGTGCAATTGCATTAAATCATACACACGTGACATTCTGGAACCTCAGCAGTCAGGGAATGGTGTGTTTCCCACACCAGTTACAAAAGAACCCCACTCCCCAGAACCTCGCTCTTTTTGTCTTAGAGGTTGAGACCTTCTTCCTGCAGGAGACAGGAAAATTAAAACGACAATGTCCAGAGCTACCAGCACAAAGACACGACCACAGGCACCCCCTCGACTGCTTTGTAGGCTGTGGCATCTATTTTACCCAGGTAAGTGGGCACGTACCTGTGTAATTTTATGGGGGGAGGCAGTATGCACAAAATTTATTTATTTATTTATTTTATATCATATTAAATATTTTACTTTTTATCTCAGGGAATTAAAATTGAGTCTTTGCATCTTCTATATCTCTACTTAACTTTTTTTGCAATTTCTTTAATTAATTAACTTTTTATTGGTTATGAATATTCCTGGAGTACAAAGCAAATTGTCACAGATTGTTGTGCCTAAGATATGAAGGCTAGATCCATACTGGAAGCATGCCCATTACCACAAATTGTGATTTTACCCCAGGTCCCCACCCAATTATTCCTGACCTCCCTCCCCATCCCCCTTTCCCCCCACTTTGTATCCCTAGGAATGTTCCCTCCCTCTGCAAGTCCAACGCACCACTGTGTTTTTTCGTTCCTTCCTTCTTTCTCTCTTAGCTCCCACTTATGAGTGATCACATGTGGTATTTATCCCTCTGTGCTTTGCTTATTTCACTCAACATAAGTTTCTGCAGGTTCATCCATGTTGTTGCAAATGGGAGTATTTCATTCTTTTTTTATGGCAGAACAGTATTCCATGGTGTACATATACCACAGTTTCCTTATCCAGTCATCCACTGATGGACGTTTAGGTTGGTTCCATGTCTTGGCTATTGTAAACAGAGCTGTGATGAACATGGGAGTGCAGGTGTCCCTTCGACATGATGATTTCCATTCCTCTGGGTATATACCCAGAACTGGGATTGCTGGATCATATGGAAGACCTATCGTAGTTGTTTGAGAAACTTCCATACTGTTTTGCATAGAATATGCAAAATTTAAAAGCACAGACCCTCAAGTCTGACTGCTAGGGTTAAAATCACAGCCCACCGTGCAGTAGTTGTATGACCTCGGACAGCTTCCTAAGTTCTCTAGCTTCTGTTTCCTTATCTGTAAACAGGGATAATAGCAGCAGATTCACCACGGAGTCCTTGGGAAAATTAAATAAAATAACCCAGATAAAGCATCGCGGGACCCGCCCACAGCCAGAATGCAGCCCAGAGCCCCTGACGTGCCAAACTCCTTCCCCCAGAATCCAACAATTTCTCATGCTGTTTTTTCCCCCAAGGAATGGGCTGTAACCCATGACCTTAAACTTTATTCCCCGAATCACATTCGGATACACCCAAGCTCTTTTTAAAGTTTTATTTTGTTTTTAATTGGCACACAATAACTGTACACGTTTATGGAGTACAGTGTGATAGACATGCTAATTACCCTGACTTGAACATTATCCGAGCTTTGATTTACAATCAACCAGCAGCCTTTTTCCCCAGATGGTGATGGGGCAGGAGAAGGATGCTGGCTGGGCTACTGTTCTGCTGACCGGGAGTTATAATGGATATGCCACTTGGTTACACAAATACAAATAATTAGATCAATCCAGCTTGTCGATCTGAAGTTTATTCTAATCCGGTTGTAACTTCTGATCAAAATGCACTTGGGTGAGATGGTATCTCAGTGTGGTTTTGATTTGCATTTCCCGGATGCTGAGTGATGTTGAGCATTTTTTTCATATGACTGTTGGCCATTTGCATATCTTCTTTAGAGAAATGCCTACTTAGCTCTTTTGCCCATTTTACCCCAGTTAGGATGGCAAAAATCCAAAAGACGCTGAAAGATAAATGCTGGCGGGGTTGCGGAGAGAGGGGAACTCTCATACATTGTTGGTGGGAATGCAAAATGGTGCAACCCCTATGGAAAATGGTTTGGAGGTTCCTCAAACAGCTGAAGATAGATCTACCATACGACCCAGCTATCCCACTGCTGGGAATATATCCAAAGGAATGGAAATCATCAAGTCGAAGGTATAC
>NW_007739966.1:25101-30500 GCF_000696425.1 Galeopterus variegatus
AAAAAAAAAAAAAATGCACTTGGGAGACTGAGCTACCGTGCATGAGAAATGTTCCACTGGTATGAAAATCATCCACACACGTCCGGCGTTCACTCACAGTTCACGGGGAGAATAACACATGCCTTACAGACAGTAAGGCGCCACTGTCATGGAAGTCCTTCTGTGTTCACGCACTGGGCTCCCTGTTGCTGTGGATGGCCCAGCTGAATTCTTACACAAGTGTACCGGGTAGGTGCTGCCTAGGGCCATACAATTTGAAGCTGAGGAATGTGTGACCCATCAACATACGAAGGTGTCTTGTATATGTCACATACAGGAACACAGACTTTTAACAATGGCCAGACGTCATGCCAGCAAAAGTCAGTAGAAGCCTAGTGATGCACAAGTGTCCTGCAGGGCTAGTCCTATTTTCCTTCAGCTTCCACTTGCCTGTCTGTCCTCAGAGTTTATGGGTGCAATAAATGGTGAAATGTCTGACTTTGTATGTGACAATATATTGACAGTTGAATGACAGCAACATACATAGACAAGTTCTGCCATGAGTCCCCAGATAACTGTTATTTATGTTTCCAAATGTTGAAGTAAAAGCATGCATTTTAAGCAGCATCTATAATGGCCTGAAAGAAAAGAGAAACTCCTGGAGCCGCATGCTGCATGCCTGTATGAAGATGCAGTCCGGAGATCACGTGGCGGCTCCATAAACAGAGAAGGGCCGGCAGGCGCGGTGGTGGGAATCAGCCGGAAGCCGCTCAGGTGAACGGGGTGGACGAGCCGAGCTGCTCTCGGACCAGCACCTGAAGCTCCCTGACCTCTGACAGGCGAGGACGAGGAGAGGGTGGAGATGGGAGCCGGCAGCACATGCACTCGGGAGACCAGGAGCAGGGCTGGGATGTGAGCACGTGCTACGTGGCTGCTGTGGGTGTCCAGCAAGACGTGACCAGACCCCAGGCTTTGCCCGGATGTTCCTGAGAAGCTTAGGATGAAGTAAAACAGATGCAGCTGCAATTTCAGAGTTAGGAGGGAGCAGCCAAGCTCACCGGGAGAAGCAAGTGGAAGGTGCTCATTGCAGGAGCCCTGAGAAGTTCTCTGGCCTTGCTGTTGATGGCAGCATTGGCGGGAGGCTTGGGGTCCCGCTGTTCCAGATGGAGCGGGGCCTGGGCTTCCAGCTGCAGCCCCAGCCTCGGGACGGCTCCTCCGGCACCCTGGCCTCTTCTTTGCCCCCCACATCACGAGCTCGCTTCTCCTTTGCGACAGCCTCCTGTCAACTACAGGACACATGCGGGCACAGATGTGGCCCCAGCACGATTTGAGAGGAAAGCAGATTCCACGAGAAAGAAGGGAGGAGACACAATTCTGTTTTGCCCCAAACCTGAGGATGGGTTTATCTCTGTTTTAAAACTGTTCTTTTACCATCACCAATTATGACCAGATGCGTGTGTGTCTATGATTATAAAATGCCATGTGGGATAATACAATTTGGATGTTCTAAACAAACTCTGGAAAAATAAAAACATTGCTTTTTAAAGATATTAGTTCACAAGGTTAGAGGATGAGAGCTCATGTGGATTTGCAAGTTGAAGTGAGAGAATCAATGTCATCATTTTTATGGTCATATCTTGTCTAAAATTCTGCTCTATGATATGAATGAACATCATTTTTATATTAATAATGATAATTTGGCTAATTTTCAGGCAGTAGTGTATTTTGGCCAAAGATCATAAATTGCCATTTTTTTTTTTAGAATGAGGGAGATGACTAGAGATTTTTAAAAATCTAAGTACAGTAAATTATTTTAGTTTTCTCTATATAAGATTGTTTATTTCATTTTGAAAAGGATTCAAATAGCCTCAATAGAAGATTTTCAATTATAGAAGCAACTTTGGTTTATAAAGTACAGGATTGTACTCAAATACATCATGGTTTATCCTTAGTTATCTGCCACTTAATAAAGCCCTGGGATTTCCCAATCTATAATTTCCAGAAAAAAATACCTATTACATTAACCATTCTCTAGAATTTGCAAGCACGGCCTATGAATGAAGGTACAGTGCTGATCAAACATTGTAAGTACTATAACTGAGATCCAAATGACTGTTAACTTCTACTACAAAAACCACTACTACTAATAGTAAATAAAAACAACTTCGCTGAAATAGCGTAGTTGTATTTCTCAAAGCACAACTTCTCAAACCAGTGTATCTCAAAGTTTTAGCCTCAGCAGAACACAGGGGGCATAGCTCATCCATTCTAGATTTAAGATCTATTACAGTCCTAAAAAATAAAATTTAAAAATTGAGTGTATAGTTTTAAAATAAGCAAAAGTAATTTCTTATTTTACCCATATACTTATATGGCCGCAAACATGTCTCTGTTGATGATCCTAGGTATCTGAGTAAACATTAATGTAAAAATAATGGAACAATTTCTCAATAGGGTATCCCCAGAAGGAAAAATGGTTCAATTTGGGAGAAAAGGATACATGGATTCCTAAAAGCTCCCCATTTACATTAGACCTTGATCTTTTCCTTTGTGATCTGTTGTGGAGTGTACTAGCATTTATAAAGCGAATGCATTTCGCAGGGCCTAGTTTCCAAAGCCCTGTAGTTTCAGGTTTAGCCTAACCTTTTAAAATTACATATAGAAATGTTAACCTTGCAAAAGAGAGGAAACTTTCCCCAGGCTAAAGTCTCTGTTGTGGATATAGAATTGTAACACAGCAAAGTTACTGGCTCTCAAGGATAGACGTCCTTGAGAGCAGGTTAACCTACTGATTGATATGTTAAGAAAGTTGCTTTATTGTTATGTAAAAATACTGAGGAAACCGCTGTAGGAAAAGATAGTATTTGCTAAGAACAAGTTTTTGTTGGTGGACTGACAACCTTTTGCAAATTGCATTATGGAATGTCACTTTGTTATCTCATTGATGTTACCAGCCTCTATTGTTAAACTATACTTAGCCAGAACTCCACCTTTGTTCCTTTTCTGTAACTTTCTGGTTTGGAGAATAAATACTGAGACAGAACCCCAGTTCAGGGTTAATTTCCCAAAGGAGGAATGCCTCTCTCTTGAGGGTTCTGGGAAGTTAACCCCCTCGGGTGTCTCACTGCTCAGAAGAGATGGGCTTTGAGTAATCCTTTTTGCATCTCGGTCACCCCATGTGAGGCAAAGCAACAATCTGTGGCAGCTTGTGCATGAAATTTTTAAATATGTCTAAATATATCATGCCACCTGTCCCCCATGGTGACAGCTGAATCATAACTGTCAGGAACTGGTAAACATGCTTCCTGCAGCACACCTAGAACCTGTAAGCACATGACGATTGCTCAGAAAAACTTTCTGAATTCTGTGAAAACTGTAATTAGTTTATGAATACACATTTTATATTCATAAACTGTGTGAATAATACTTCCTGATAAAAGATCCCCTGAAAACGTCAAATCACCTGAAGGTCCATGCAGTCTGGGTGCCCTCAGTGCCACTGTCTTCAACCACATTTACAATTTTGTTCAAGTCTAGAATGAGAGACCAGACCGCACACTCTGAAAGCAATTACTTTCCCACAGTATTAACCCATGTAAATGGCCACAGAACTGTACTTCAGAAAATCAGCATCTTAAGAGCATCTAAAAAAGGTGAACAAATTGTTTTCAGTGTTTCGTTAAGGTCCATCTTACATACATGTATTTGGAAAATTTAGAAACAAAATTCATGATGTAATAACCTAAATTAAATTGTACATCTTAGGGCCGGCCCGGTGGCGCACTGGAGAGTGCGACTCTTGGGAGTGCGGTGGCGCTCCCGCTGAGGGTTCGGATCCCATGTGGAGACGGGTTCCTGCTCACCGAGGGTTGCAATCCCGTTGCCGGTCCCTGGTACAGGCGCGACACCGAGGGTTGTGATCCCGTTACCAGTCAGTAAAAAAGACAAAAAGGAAAAAAATAATAATAATAAAAAAATAAATTGTACATCTTAAATGTACAAGTTACATTTAATGTGCAAGAAAGGGTTTTGTTCATTCATTTATTGAAGCCTGCATTTCTTGGTTGACATGGGTCATGTCTGAGGTAAGGTTTGTTTAGTTGAGAAAAGCTTTGGATTAATTCACTCTTAAGTATTTCCCTTGACACCCATTTTGATTGATGAGTTAGTGATGCTAAGATACCAAAATACGTATCTCCCTAGTATAAAGTTTTATACTCAGGAGCAGATATTTAACCTTAAAGTCTTTCACTAACAAGTAATGAGAATTTAAAGTGAGACAGAATAAAAATCATATGTTCTTGTGGAGCTAACAAAGACTAGTAGATACAAGGAAACCTGATGAACTGAGGTTCAGAGATTAAAGAGCCCTTCGTAGGAAATAATAGAACTGTGGCAGCTTCCATATCTGGGGAAGGTACCAGGTGGGAAAATTTTGCAGAGCTGAGGGGATCCCAGTGGGAGGTTGAGGGACAGGATGGGTTGGGAGATAGATTTGTCCTCTGTAATAACTCCAAAGGCGGGAATAGATCACTCAGACCAGTGACCCCCACAATCACGTCCTCCTCAAGTTTTGCAAAAAAAAAAACAGCAATGGGGAGAAGTTGGTCGGAGAGAATATTTTCGATCCTGTTTTTTCTTGCAGTGGCTGGATTCCACGGTTCTTCTGGAGTTGAATCCAAAGCTGAGCCAAAAATACCTGACACTGCAGCCAACCCCATCCTGGATCCGGTACTGACAAGACCGGAAGAGTGTATGACAATCGGGCTAATCACAGTGGACTTGGTCTAGTGAAAGCAGTGACCCGGCACCAGGTGAGCTACACTCTGGGAATTATGTAAAAGCAGGCAAAACCACTGGGGAAAGGAACAAAACCGAGTCATACTTCAGTCTCTACCCTGGTATATTTAAAGAGCTGAGCATTAAGTCTGCCAAAGTAGAATTCTATATTCAGTAAAAAAAAAAAAAAAAAAAAAAAGGGGGGAAGGGGAAAAAAAAAAATTTTCCGGTAAAATGAAAGGGGAGAGAATTTTTGGCCATGAGCCCATACAAGAAGAAATGCAGAAGGAAGGGCTTCGTGTGGCAAGGAACGAGAGCAGCTAGAAACGGGTGCACAGGTAGGAACGAAGAGCTGCAAACACAGTACGTGGGTAAAAACATTTACTTCTCAGCTACCTTCAAGACAAGTAACTGTGCGCAAGTTAATAGCAGGTTTATAATTTGTGGAGGAAGACCCAGACAATAACAACACCAAAGGCAGGGGACGGAAGTGCTGTGCTGCGCGATTCTCATGTTTTATGCTAAGCAGTATCCTATTAATTCTTCACAGACCATGGTAAGCGATGGATGCACATTATAACCCTTACAGCAAGGACTAAAATACAAAAGAAGACCTGTTATAAAATCAAGAGGAGATATAA
>NW_007739966.1:31616-32892 GCF_000696425.1 Galeopterus variegatus
TGCATACATAGAGTTTAAAGCAGGCCCAACTCATCTACAGGGATAAAAATCCAAGTAGAGGCTGCCTCCAAGGATTGGGTGGACGGGGTTGACCGGGAAGTAGTGGGGAGAATCCGTCTAGGTGACAGAAATATTCTACATTGTAATTGGACTCCAGGTAACGCAGGTGCATCTATTTGTCAAAGCTCATTAAATGACCACCGGAAATTTATACATTTAACTGCATATAAGTTATAAAATATGTTATAAAACATCATGTGATACAATGTATACTGTAGGATGATATAACACTATAATACACAATTGCATGAGATTTTCTAAAACTCCATACTCAGGGTCTGACTCTTCTGAATCACTTTCAAACCAGAGTCATTGATCTCCACGTTTTTCCAAACGCTGTTATCCTCTGTGACATGAGAAGGTTTGGTGACACAGGAATTCTTAAAGAAGAGCAAATCAAGGGCTCACTAACATGGATGCTGGGCTCCAACGCTGGCGTCCAGGTCTGCAGAGCAAGCCTGACTTGGCTCCTGCTGAGGAGTGTCGCTGACCCGTCAGATCCACAACGTCCTCCCTGTCCTCGCCACCGTCCCTCCCCGGGGGTTCAAACACCACCATCTGGTCTCTGAGACCCACCTGCCACGCACCTCTGACACCCGTTCTGTGAGGCACAGGACCAACTTGCCAACGCCCAGGACTGCCACCTGGCATGCTGCAAGACTGGAAAAGAAGCTAAAAAAAAGGAAGAAAAAAGCCTCAGAATCGAGGAAGTACCAAAACAATTGTTAAATGAAAATGCCTTTGACAGTAACAGAAGAGCCGCCGCCTTGTAGAGCCTGCGGCCAAGGGAGGCAGGAGGGGGGACGCGGGTCTCCACAGCTCTCCTTCCCCAGGAAAAACAAGAGCCCGAGCCCGCTGGCCCCTGCTGGCTCCCACTGGCCCTGCCTCCCAGGACCAGGCCACATGCCACCCTCAGGGGGCTGTGAGACTGGGGAAAAGGAACCGTTTCTCCTGGGATCCTCTGATAACCCAAAACAAGGCCAGCTGTTGGCTAACAGCAAGCAGAGCGACGGAGGGACACCCACGCCTAACCTCTGACAGTGGAGTTCTTCCCGTGGCCTCCGTCCCGGAAGGCGCTGAACACAACCGACGGCGCAGAAGCCCGCCTGGGACACGCCTGCTGATATTCATTGATTAGAAAGCAACTCTGCTCTGTCTTGCCAGCATCTCTAGGAGTCCGCCACCCTCCCCGCTGCTGCAGGTGTTGGACATCGTC
>NW_007739967.1:0-917 GCF_000696425.1 Galeopterus variegatus
GGGAAAAAAAAAAAAAAAAAAAAAAAAAAAAAGCAATAGTGGATGAAATTGCCAGCACCTTAGCACATACTCGAAGTCATCGTATTCTTCAGTATCCTGTACTCACAGTTAAAAACAAAAACAATGGGCCGGCCTGGTGGCGCACTGCTATAGTGCGCCACTTGGGAAGTGTGGCGGCGCTCCCGCCGAGGGTTCGGATCCCACATGCAGACCGGTTCCCGCTCACTGGCTGAGCGAGGCGCGGGGGCGACACTGAGGGTTGCGATCCGTTGCCGGACACGGAAAAAGACAAAAAAACAAAAACAAAAGAAAGCCCAGGTTTATTTAGAATGTCCTTGATAAAGGAGTAAAAGTTACTAATTTTAAAAAATCTTTACCCATGAAGAATATCTACGATTATCTAAAAAAGGATTAAAATACTCTTTTCCTTTTCAAACTCCACATGTCTGTGTAGTTCATTATATACTTAAACCAAAACAACATATCTAAACAAACATTCCAGAATATTTGGAAAAACATAAAACAATGCTACTCTTCTCATTCAGTAATTTTTGGGAAAAAAATAGATATTTTTCATTAAAAAATATAATTTACATTAACATGCAATGTGTTCATTATTATTTTAAATGAATGAATAAATATTTTGAAAATTTCTCAGTTTTAATATCTAATGTGATAAATATCAATAGTCACAACCTACACAGCCTAAAGGTCTTTGGAATACTCAACACTCTTTTGGAGTGTGAAGGGGTCCTGAGACCAAAAATTTGAGAACTGCTACTTTAGGCCAAACCTGGATTGAATGATTTCCCTCCTCTGATCAAGAGCACAGAGTACAATAAATTTCACAGGGGGAATTACTGTGGAGGAAAGTTTCTCATTAGAAGACCTAACAAGAGAATGAGACACTAGACCAG
>NW_007739967.1:3175-4572 GCF_000696425.1 Galeopterus variegatus
GTTCTCACCAGGAGGTAAGAGGACTGCAGAAAGCAAGACACACGAACACACACACACACACACACGAAGTCTGATTTCCTCCAAGAAACTGTCACTGCAAGTCTGAGGATGGTGGTGCCTAGACGCCTTCCTTGGGTCAGATGGGGCAGCAGCTGGCAGTTGTGATTCAATAAAGAACAAGCATCACAATGGGGTCCTCGTAAGCAACAAAGACCTTGTTCCTTTGTCTATAACCAAAACATCTGGCAAATCCATTTACAAGGGAAAAACAGGTGTACACCAACTTCTAATGGAGGAAAATACGTTTTTTGATAGTCTAAAAGAAATACTCCCAAAGCTGGGTCACGCTGGACTAGCAGTGGAAAGCCAAAGGAGAAAGGATGTCATTCAGGGGACGAATGTTAGGCTAAAGTGGGTTTAAGTTGTCAAACTTAAACCTCCTATTGAAAGAGAAAGCCAGGCTACCCTCATTTTCTTTACCTTAAACATCCCCAGGTGTGTCCAAATGAAGACAGGCTGGCCAAGGGCTTTCCTTGGGTGTTTATTACTTTGTACCCATAAAAGCTACTGAGGGGAACTAATGATTACAATTGGTATTAACAGCTCATGCTAATATATCAAATCAGTACAGTCTAATATATAATGTGAGCCACATAACTAACTTAAAATTTTTAGTAGCCACCATCAGAAAGGTTTTTAAAAGTAAAATTAATTTTAATATTGTTTTATTTAACCCAATACATCCAAAATATTATGTCAGCATATAACCAATACAAAAATTGTTAATGAGATACTATATTTTTTTTGTACTAAGTCTTCAAAATTTGGTGTATATTTTACACTCACAGCTTGTCTCAATTTGGACTCCCACTATTTCAAATGCCCAATCGCCACACGTGGCTAGTGGCTACCACACTGAATGGCACAGTATTGAATGATGTTTGGGTGTTGCCCTCATGCACCTTCCTATGACAATAAACATTGCATTCCCTATTTAAGATATCTCAGGAGGCAGACTCTGACTGACATATTGGAGAGAAATAATCTTTGAGGGGATCCATGAGAATAAAATTATTTCCATAATAATACTAAGATGTTGTTTGTCTTTTTGCTTGTATTGACATTTGCATTGTTAATGCAAAAGCAATAGTGGAGGGGCTGGCCCGGTGGCGCACTGCTACAGTGCGCCGCTTGGGAAGTGCGGCAGCGCTCCCGCCGAGGGTTCGGATCCCACATACAGACTGGCCGCTCACTGGCTGAGCGAGATGCGGGAGCAACACCGAGGGTTGCGATCCCGTTGCCAGTCTCGGTCCGGTACGGGCACGACACTGAGGGTTGCGATCCGTTGCCGGTCACGAAAAAAGACAAAAAGGGGAAAAAAAAAAAAAAAAAAAAAA
>NW_007739967.1:4862-23091 GCF_000696425.1 Galeopterus variegatus
ATTAAAATACTCCTCCCTTTTCAAACTCCACGTCTGTGTAGCTCATTATATACTTGAACCAAAACAACATATCCAAACAAACATTCCAGGGCCGGCCCGGTGGTGCACTGGAGAGTGCGCCACTTGGGAGCACGGTGGCGCTCCCGCCGAGGGTTTGGATCCCATGTAGAGACTGGTTCCCGCTCACTGGCTGAGCGTGGTGCGGGCTCAACACTGAGGGTTGCGATTCCATTGCCGGTCCCCAGTACAGGCGCAACACCGAGGATTGCGATCCCGTTACCAGTCAGTAAAAAAGACAAAAAGGAAAAAAAATAATAATAATAAATAAACATTCCAGAATATTTGCAAAAACATAAAACAATGCTACTCTTCTCATTCAGTAATTTTTGGGAAAAAAATAGATATTTTTCATTAAAAAATATAATTTACATTAACATGCAATGTGTTCATTATTATTTTAAATGAATGAATAAATATTTTGAAAATTTCTCAGTTTTAATATCTAATGTGATAAATATCAATAGTCACAACCTACACAGCCTAAAGGTCTTTGGAATACTCAACACTCTTTTGGAGTGTGAAGGGGTCCTGAGACCAAAAATTTGAGAACTGCTACTTTAGGCCAAACCTGGATTGAATGATTTCCCTCCTCTGATCAAGAGCACAGAGTACAATAAATTTCACAGGGGGAATTACTGTGGAGGAAAGTTTCTCATTAGAAGACCTAACAAGAGAATGAGACACTAGACCAGAGTGTCATCTCTCCACCATAAGCCTGGGAGAGGGGCCAGGAGGATTTTTATGAAAGGTGAGTAGCACCACCTTGTGCAATATAAAGGGCCACAGGAAGGAGGTGGCAGAAGTCATGATTCACACAATGGCTGCCCATGTACTGAGGAAGGAGGAATCTAGGGCGATCATCTGTTAATCTCCCTCCCAGCACTCAGAAAACACACACCCTCTGAGACCCCTTCAGGGAAGTAGGGGTTTGTGAAATACCTCAGCCACTCACAGTTCTCCCCAGACAGAGCGGAGCACACGCTGGCCAGGCATGTCCCAAAGCATATCCGTTTGGTGTACAAATCCATGCTGTCATTCAGAGACACCTAAGAGTTCTATAGAAAGAACTTCTCTCTGATCAGCATATGTAGGAGAAGTCATGTGAATAGACCATGCTGGAAACACAATATTAACACTGATGACCTTGGCTTCCCTGTGGTTCTCCTACCTCTCTACTGCTCCTCGATTAGTCCGTCCCTCACTGCCACCTGAGTTCTGCCTCATCCTACAGTCCTGCATGACCACGTCTACCCTACAAGCCTGGATGGCTCCCAGTATCTGACCCCAGCACCAGCCTCGCACCAACCCATGTTTCTGATCCTTTATTAGATAATACCATCTGGATGTCCTACTGGCACCTCCAAATTAAGTGCCCCAAACCTCCCCCTCTAGTAGTTCCTATGTCACTTGACAGACCCACCAACCACCAAGCTGCCTGGACTAGTCGTCCCTATTCCTCATCTCCTGTAACAGTAACCAAGAGGTTGATAACTAAACAAATGGGTTCTACAATTCTACCTCATAAAAAGCTGTCACAAATACTAATGGCCTCCAGCCACACGACCACCACGCAGGCCCTTCCCATCTCCTGCACGGAATATGACAGCAGTTTCCAAACTTGCTTCCCCTCCTCCAATCCAGCCCCTGCACTTCAGCAACAAGTCTCCACAATGCCAGTCACTTTTCCAGCAAACAAATCCCGTCACTACTTAAAAGCCTTCAGTAAGAGCCTATTGCTGCAGTATTAACACATAGTCCTTTGTGTGGGCCATAAGGCCTTTAACGATCTGGTCCAGCCTCTATCAGAGCATTTAGCACATTTTGAATAATGCTTGATGACCTCCCTTTTTGATCATAAGTTCCTCAGACACAGAAATGTCTCATTCATCTCCTTATCCCCAAAGCCTGGTCCAATTACGAGTATACAAAATATGTTTAATAAATATTTTGTTGATTCAATGACTGCTTTAGCAAGCTTTTCTTCGGAATGTTGAAAGACGGTGCCTCCACACCACTAAGTCATATTCAGACCTGAGCTTGTGAGCACCCGATGTGCCCTCAAAGAGGCGTCATGAAGACAAGGAGAGATGGGCAATGAGCTGTGGGATGTTGCTGTAAAGGAGAATCTGATTTTAAATATATGGTATGCCTAAACTACAGAGTTTATTTTTATAATAAACATTCCAGCCCTGACACACTCAAGGTTCTCGTGAAAGGCTCTGCATACATTCCAAAAAGACTGCTATTATTAAAAACATCTTTGGGATTGTCCTTAGAAACACGCAGTTTTTACAAGAAGCTTGAAAAGGACAGCCTCGTTTATTTATAAGCATAACTCCTTATTGACCCAAACTGTACACGTATCTCCAGCTTGATCATCCACTTCGTAACCTAGGTCTGATCCAAGTGACTAAACGACACAAATGTGCCATCAGCAAGCACACTGCTAGCATCCATGGAAATTCAATTAAAAACCCAGACATACAGTTCCACAGAAAGACTCCCAAGAAGACACAGAGCAGGGGCATCTTCCCTGGGCTACATTTATACAATCACCCACACTGGTAATTTCGAAAAGGATGACACTGACCTGGATAAATATGTTATAGCAATTTTTAAGATGTAAAAATGATATCTTATATGCACTGTTGGTATATATATTTTTATATAAATACATCATTAATCTATACCCAGGGAAGGCGTGGTCCACGCCATGGCAGGATCCTAAAGGAGTCAGCTTGGGCTGCCCTCTCCAGGTTGGCAGGACCACCGGAGAGAGAGCTGTTGGCAAGGCCGCAGCTACGAGCACTTGCTACAACCGTAAGGGCTCCTGCCTCTGCTTCGTGGTACTACTTTTGCTTTCTCTTTCAATATTTTGGTTAGCGTGGCAGTTCTCTGAATTCTCAAAAGATTATAAAAATAATACAAATGATTTTGCGGTCATTGAAGTAAACATTCCCACAGAGGATCCGAGTAAATTGGACAATTTAAAATTACCCCCTTATGATAAGTTGACCACACCAACATATATTCCAAAAGCACCGCTCATGACTAAATATGAGCTGCAGCCTAATGTTAAGTTGGCAAACATCATTTACTGGAGATTATATTAATGGCAAGAGAATGGTTGGTATTAACGGGAAATTATATGATTGGGATAAATTAAGTATATGGGAATGAAACCATAGAATTCCCTTTACTTGCTGGTGTCTGGTTTTAAATAAATCATTAAAAATCAGGTATTGGGATAAAAATATATTCTGTAAAATTATTAAACCTGCAAAATTAGATCTTAGAAGAATAAGAGAGTACACCTGGTTTTGTGACGGATGGTGCTGTGTACAATGACACTTTGACATTTAGATCAAGATTACAGGGCCACAGCCAATGCATAAACTTAAAATGTGCACTGTTCTTTTTCCATATGAACATTAGGTTCATTCCATTAGAACATAAAATCATTAGACCCCCATTAGAATTTAAATGTTAACATTTTTTCCTTTCAGCAAAGTTGTATTTACATTTAAGAATAGATCAAAATAGCTGCCACCCTGTTAATAGGGTGGATATTAACCACAGCTTGCTAACAGAAAAAGGTCAGAAGATAACTTCAAGACAATGAAGGAATGGTTCCGATCTGATAACCTGATCACCTGAGACATGCTGACAAAAGGAAAGGACTGGCTGACCTCTAAAAAGTTTCCTCCCTGCTTTTTGGACTATTGATTTAAGCTTGCCGATACAATAAAAATAGTACCCAAAACCCCCCTGCAGAGAAAAATCTAAATAAAAGGAATTATCTCATGCTCTACTGGACTCCAGCTGCAACACTCTGACAGCCCGCAGAGAGAGAACATGCATATTGATGCACTGAGGTCTCCGTCTGTGTTTGTTATTTTCGCCGACCCTCTCCATCCCTTTTCGGGTACCCACCCCTCGCTGAAGCTGGACTTCGGCACAGGAAGATTTTGGTATTTATACGTATTCATTTTGTGCGAATGCACAGACATATATGCTAATACTGTACACATCTAGGGGTGTCAGTCTGCGTGGCTGACAGGCACAGGTCGACAGCCTGCATGGAAAGCCCCCCCGGTCAGGACGAGCTCCTCACCATGATGCTCTTGTACATGTTGCCGTTATTGTCCTCCACGCTGATGCGGATGATGCAGGTGTCCTCATTCTGCTGGTTGTAAACAGGAGGCAGCACTGTCGAGGTAATGGACGTCACAGAGACAGAGCGCTTGTGGATTTTAGGGTTGTTGTTGCAGGATGGAGGGGAGGAGAGGGGGTTGACTAAGGACGAAATCCCTGAGGAATTTGTGTCCATGGAATGGATAGAAGAACATGATGAGGAGGACTCAGAGAGCTGGAAGAGGAAACATACCCCAGAAGAAAAAGGAATTATTAAAACCTTAGCCAACAGGGTGCTTTGCAATTTTCAAAGCAGAGGTGGATATCCAGGCTGAGCAACTTCAGTTATATCCTTCACAATGGCCCACAGTATACACATATCTTGTTCCTGGTGTAAGCACACACTGACAGTCTGGGGGGGCTGCTGGAGACAGTGGTCATTACAGGATCTCAGAGCAGGAGGGGACTGTGGAGGCCATGAGGTCGGTCCAGCTGTGAACTGAGCACAACTAAGGGCCTTTCCAGTTAACATGCAGAGACTCTACAGCCCAGGAACTACTTGTATCCGAGTCAAAAATGCACTCATTTTTAAATTTATAGAAATGTATGACTCTGAGAAAGGTTTATCCACAGTACATCCACGGAGTAAAAAGCCATGACTTGTGAAAGAAATTAAAGAGCCAGTGTGGTAAGAGATGGCACAGAAAAGATGAAGCGAGGGGCATGCAGATGACAGCATGCCAGGCTTCTGCACAGTTTGAAAAGGGATGATCCTGACATATGCCCATTTCCACTGCCCTATCAGGTGTGACCATGATTCCATCACCTTCCCGGACAGGCAGACATCCCACTGAGATGTGCGCAATACCTCAGCTGTCACTTTCGTTCAATACCCATCATCAGAAATGGGGCCTACAAAGCATAAGAACCCGTCAGTGAGGAATGATGAGACTTCACTCTGCATTTTGACAAACCCAATGCTATATGTCAAGCTGTGGAGAATGATCACATTCCCAGTTTTGGAAACATGCCTTTTGAGAAAATGACCAGTCCACAGGCATTTGCAGAGCTTTTCCTTCAATGTTTGGAGCATGAAAAATTCTATCCCCTGGTTTCAAAACAAAAAGGTAAGAAATCCAACTGGGGCAGTATGTGAGTCCTCTCAGTCTGAGGAGTCCTGAATATGGTGCCCTTCCTGGATTGGCTACTTTGTGACAAAGTCACTTGAGGGTTCCTAGATTGTCCTTGTTGCTTATAAGACCATATGAAGCAACACACAGGTCCCTTGCAGAGCAACAGAAACAAACAAATGATGGAACTGTTACCAACACTCTTCCTCATTTGTCTAAGCATAAACTAAGGGGCCAGAAGTCGCTACAGAGCAAGTCTGGCTGGCCAAAAACCTCCCCCAAATGGTGCAAATTTTAGTCTTGTCAAAGTTGATGTCTCTGATCCAAAATCTTCGACCAGCAGATTTAGACTGATATTTTGCTTTCCTTTCATTTATTTATGCAGCCATGGAAAACGGAAACTCTCCATGAGAATTCTTTTATCACCCCTCATCACTTTCCTTTTTTCAGACATGGTAGATTGTATCATTGTTAGAAATTCCTCACCCTCCCCTGCACCCGTGCCTTTTGCTCTGTGATTTCACAGTTCCTTCCACTAAAAATGGCGTGTATTTCCCTATGGGGGATCTGGTCATGTGATTGCTTTAGCCAACAGAGTACTGATAGACATGACCCAATAAAGGCTTGATATGCACTTGCAGGGTGGGCTTGCCCTCTTACTCAGCTGTCTTAGCGTGCTAATACCATGCCCTGGGTAGCCCATTACTCCAAAAAGAATGACAGGTAGGTGTGGCAGACCTGGACCAAACCTGTGGCCAAGGGCCAAGCCCAACCCAAATCAGCTAACCTGCAGATGCATGAGAGAAGATAAATGGTGGCTACTTTAAGTCACTGAGTTTTGTAGTGGTTTGCTATACGATATTATTGTGATAAAAGTTTGCTTTACACAACGTGTAGCACCAAGAAGCTGATGTATCTCTGTTTCTGACTTACTGCTCTTTCTAAGCAATCCTACTTTTCCTAAATAAAGTATAGCTCCTGTTACAGGTCACAATCCTTCAGTGCCTTTAGATGTAGGTATAGAACAATACTTCAAAGGACAAATAAGTAAGCCAATCTGCTTACCGCTTTTATGCCTGTTTCTATAAGAAATGGGTCCTCAGATTGAACTCTGCTGTTGACACCTCTTAAATACCTGACCTTCAAAATAAAGTAAAGTGACAATCTTGAAAACAAACATTCCTTGTGTGGCAAATACCATGTCAGGTGCTTGTATCAGGAATTATGAAAAGGGTCAGGTATATACCTTTTTTTGAGGCTCATCAGGTGTGTCCATGGGAGTAATGGAGCCCTCGCCAGCCTCTGAATGGTTCGACTCGCAGGACAACACGCTGACGGAGTCCATGCTTTCACTAGGGCTCCCATTGGCAGTAGACTTGGGCTGCTCTTTAGTGGGAGTGCTACTGGTGATAATGTCTGACCCCAGAAACAATCTGCAGAAAACAGAATGCCAAGAATTGGGCCGTTATAAATCTTAATCCATGGTTAAGCCACTACTCATATTTTGTGTTGATGCAGCCCTTGATGTTTTCTCAATCTTGTGTGCCCTCTCATTATTGTTTTAAGAAAATGATTGCTATAAAGTTTCTAACAAATAGTAGTAAACATCTTATCCCAATAGGTTATTTCTAACCTCAAGGAATGCACAGATTGTTTAACTGACTGAGGGGCCGTACTAATCCGAGGTCTTTCTAGGTCAATGGTCCTCCATCTTTTGAGAGTCTATGGAACACTCTGGCAAGATCAAATGCCTTCACCACACCCCCATCACTTCCCACCATAAAATGAACTCCACAAGGCTGAAAAGGGCTGGCACTCCTTTGGGTAAGAAACCGAGGAGGAAGACATCTGTTCCCAACAATCTGATGAACTACAATAATCTAAACCCCTCCTCCATTAAACAACTTAGTAAGAAATATTAAAAGCTCATTTTTGTTGAACTTGCAAGATGGTAAGGGAAATCTCTATGGGTCAGAAATGAAAAGAGAACTGAAAACCAGAAGCATGTGAGCTGATTCTGCAGCTGCTCTGGTTGGGGAATAGGAGATGCTTATCTGAGCAAAATAATGACATGGGCTTTAAGACGTACACAGAGCACAATGATGAAGGCCTCTATTTATGAAAGGTGGGAGTTAGAACCAAAACACCTTATAGAGCCAGAACCCTCAAAGGGCCGTACCCTTAGTAAAAAGGTGGGCTAGGAAAATATCCTCCTACTGGCACAGGAAGACAACAGGGAAGCCTATCTCTCTTGGCCTCAGTGTGGATAAAAGAAGAATGTCTCCCTAGAAATCATGTGTAAATTTGGCCTGCACTTCACTGTTAATTGCTACTGAAATGGTCTAGGAGTTCGGAACTCTCAGAACAGTGAGACCCCTGGGAGAACTAGATATTAAAAACAAACAAAAAACCAAAAAAACTTTCTGGAGGGATATATTTTGAGGCCAGCCTGCAGAGAATTCCCTGACAAAGATGAGCTCACAATACAAAATTACAAACTACACACAAGGAAATATTCCCACTCAAAGGGAGTCAACAGGCATAACGAACAGCAGCTTCAGACTCCTGAGAACTTCAGATATAACAACTATCAGAAAGAAACTAATTATTGATTCATTCATTCAACAAATACCTGTAGTTCAAGCTATAAGTATTTTTAAAAATATTGAAGACACGAGAGAAGATGACACAAGAAGAAAAAGCAAGACAATCTAACAAAAGAACAAGAAGCTAATTTGAAAAAAAATTTCACTTTTAAGTGAAAAATGTAGCGATTCAAATTAAAAACTCAGTGGAAATATTAAGTAACTGTTGAAGAAAAAAATCATGAACTAGATGATAGATCTGAAGATAATAGTAAGAAATTAGCATCAGAAGATAAAGACATAGAAAATAGGAGAAGTTAAAAGACACACGGAGAAGGGAATAAGAAAGCCCTGCACATGTGTGAGGGGAGTTCTGGAAGAAGACAGGTGAGAGACTGGAAGAGGGACCATATCTTAAGAGACGGTGGCTGAGAGGAATCTAGAACTGATAAACCACATGAATCCTCTGATCCCAGAACCACATCCTGAACAGGATGAATAAGACTGAACACCCACTTAAACTGCAGAATGGTGTATATCAAAGACAAAAGACATTCTTAAAAGCAATAACGGGTGGAAATGCAGCACAGAGGAACAGAAATTGAGCAGATATCAGACATCCCAAAAGCAACATCAAACATGAGAAGACACCAAACATCTTCAAAGTGCTGACTGAAAATAACGCTCATCTTGAATTCTGTACCCATCTAACATATTTCCAAGAGTAAAGGAAAAATACTTTCTCAGACAAGATGAGAGGGTTTACCACTAACAGATGACACTAAAGGCAGCAGGAACAAGAGGGAGGGAGGGAGATGCAAGAAAGGATGGCGCACAAAGAACTAGCAAATGGGGCATTTTAAACCCAAACAAGCTCTGATGGTACAAAATAACAATAACAGGGCAGGCTGCTTGGCTCAGTTGGTTAGAGTGCAGTGTTGATAACACCAAGGTCAAGGGTTCAGATCCCCCGTACCAGGCAGATGCCAAAAATAAATAAGTACATAAATAGCAACGATAATAGAAACAATGAGGACATGCCTGATTTTTTATTAAATATTTTAGGAATTATAAAACTTGGAGACCTCAGGCATATATCTTTGTTCTGCGCCTCATCTCCACCCACCACCTCTAGCCCCATTTTTCATGTCCTCCCTTTCAGGGACCTCTAAGCACTACAGAGGGTACAGGCGTAAGTGCTAAACTGACCACGATTCACAGAAAAAAAAGAAAAAAAATGCCACTGTCTTATGGCCCCACTACATGGTAGATCTTTGAAGAGGTGAAGTAGTAGTCCTCCACCCATTATCTCAGCATCTCTAGCCTAGAACTTAATTTTTCAAAGACTAAAGGTTCTTCCATCTCTACAATTAAGTAAGGTCATTCTGTCTTGTAAAGGTTCATTCTGGCTCAATAGTGGGCATCTCTAATGTTCAAACTAGACACTCCTTCCCCTAAGGCTCCAAAGTTTTCTCCAGTCTCTTTGGGTAATGGATCATTAAATGGAGACAGAGCAAAAATACATTTTCCAGATTTGTAAAAATGCAAAGAAGATCATAAAATCTTTTGGAAAATAGTGGAATGCAAACACCCTTATATGTACAAGAAATAGGATGGCAGATGTACGACCTGTTTTCGTAATGAATGTTCAAACTCAACTGCAGATACCAAGGGTAAAGCTCAAGCATCTCAGCAAGATTTTGCTAGTAAGAGGTGTGTTGAGTGCCCACCATACTTTGTGCAGGGTGCTGTACCTTCACATTCCTGCCTTCCCCGGGTTTCAGAGTGCATGTCTTCATATAGGCTGTACACCTGCCTGTGTCTGAAGAATCAGAACCCGGAGGTGTCGGAGCACCCAACACAATAAATACAGACCTCTGGGTTGGAGAGGGGTAGCAGAGGAGCTGTAGTACAGAAATGATGACAGCGCTGTGGGGAGCAAGAAGACAAAGGTAGTGGCACCCAGGATTAGGTCTGCCTGCACTGAGACTGTGTTTTTCTTTTTTCTTTTTTTTTTTTTTTTGTCTTTTGTCTTTTTCCGTGTCCGGCAACGGATCGCAACCCTCAGTGTTGCCCCCGTACCAGACCGGGGACCGGCAACGGGATCGCAACCCTTGGCATTGCTCCCGCGCCTCGCTCAGCCAGTGAGCGGGAACCGGTCTGTATGTGGGATCTGAACCCGCGGGCGGGAGCGCCACCGTGCTTCCCAAGCGGCGCACTATCCAGTGCGCCACCGGGCCGGCCCAAGACTGTGTTTTTCTTAAGGATCTCAGACTGCTATAGCAATCCCGGAAATTCCCAACTCTTTCTGTTGCCTCACTTAGCAGAGTGGACCACTAGGAGGCCCCGCACTGCTGGACTCATCTGTTAGGGAGCCTGATTCCCCGTGCACATGTCAATCTCACCAGAAAACAAGGCTCCACCAGGCCCCTTGGGTTATCTCGAAAGAGCCTATTCCCCCCCATATTTCCAGAGTTGGAAAGACAGCCAGAAACTATGGATATTCCCTCATGAAGTGAATCTCAAAACTCATAAATCTGGTGTTCAGGAGGGCCAGCACAGGCATCTGAAAAGAGGGAGAGGCTTGGCAAGACATCAGGATTACCTTCCAAATGCGTTCTACAAAATCACATGTTCCTACCTAATCCGCAGTGCCTCATATCTCCTGGTATCAGGGAGCAGCCTGAGCAGCCTCTGACTATGGGAGATCATGCTATCCACACCCAAAAAGGGCCTTCACATGTTATATTGGGACTATGACAAAACCGAAGGTCACGTGCCATCCCTGCCTGTGTCTCCATGTGACTCACTGAGGCAGGTGAAGAGAGAGTGCTGGGAAGGTTCAAATACACATCAAAAATAGTCATACTCCTGACGCCCCCCCTCCCCCAAATAACTCAGAAAGATATTAACTTATTTGTTTCATAAAAAGTAGTCATAGCCTTTCAGGTTCCCACTCATAGGTAGGCACTGCTTTAAGAGCTTTACAAAAGGCCATAAGGTAGACATTATTATTCTCTTCTCTCAAATGATAAAACAGAAGTTCACACAAGTAACTGGTGGAGTTGGGATCTCTCAGGTCAGCCTGGCTCCCAAGCCCACTCTGCCATGAAAAACTGTCCAATATTCCCTAATCGCTGTTCTTGCTCATCCCCAGAAAATCCAGATTATGACACCCAAAAGATCAGACAGGTGTACGTGTGCAAAAGAGAAGGTCAAGTTTATTCATCAAATTATAATCTGTTTCCTTGAACTAACTTCCTTAGCTTTTATTAGATTCATTAGTCTAATGTCTTTAAGAATCTAATCTCTAAGAGATTAACTTCACGGCAGAGACTAAGTTCTCTTAAGGTTCTACAAAAATTGCTACAATCAAAGGGTAGGGTGTAATTAAAACTACATCTCTCTTACTCTTTATCCCTTCCTTCCTTTCTCTTCACCCTTTCTCTCTTCCTCCTTTTCTCCCTTCCTTCCTTTCTCTTCACCCTTTCTCTCTTCCTCCTTTTCTCCCTTCCTTCCTTTCTCTTCACCCTTTCTCTCTTCCTCCTTTTCTCCCTTCCTTCCTTTCTCTTCACCCTTTTTCTCTTCCTCCTTTTCTCCCTTCCTTCCCTCCTCCCCTGTTTCACTTTTTAACCCCAATTGCATATTTTCTTCCTCTGTTCCTTCAGGAAGAATTTTTCGAAGAGGCAATATGGTAGAAAGGCTATAAACTTAGCTCTAGAGCCAAATCTTAGGTTTGAATCCAGATACTTCAATTACTAGCTTGGTATTCACTGTCTGTGCCTCAGTTTCCTGGTCTATAAAATGTGTATAAAGGTAGGACTTATCTCTTAGGTGATTTCATGGACTGGATGAGAAATACATGTATTGTTCTTAGAACAGTCCTGGCAAATACTAATTAATCATCTACTGTGTGCCAGGTACCATTCTAGGTTCTGGGGGTAAAGCAATACACAAACAAAAAAGAGACATAAATGCCTACCTTCATAGAGTCTGCATTGTATCTAAAAACATACCTATAACATACAGTATATCAGATGGAGGTAAAGGTGATGGAGAGACTCGGAGAAGGGGACAGTGAGAGAGGGTGCCAAGAGCAGGTAAGGTATGCCAGTTATGGTATTAAATGAGGTGGTCAGGGAAGGCTCACTGAGAAAGTGACATTTCTGCGAACATCTGAAGGATGCAAGGGAGTGAGCCATGTGGCTATTTATTTAGGGAAGAGGCAGAGGAAGAGGCAAAAAGAGTGTGCCCAGTGTGTTCAGGGAGGTCTGGGGGCTGGAGTGCAAGGGGAAGAGGAAGAGGCAAAAAGAGTGTGCCCAGTGTGTTCAGGGAGGTCTGGGGGCTGGAGTGCAAACAGCAGAGTGAACAGGGAAATATGAGGACAGACAAGCATGGGACAGGTGGGGTCAAGTGATGCCTCAGATCCCAAAGGGCCTTGTGGGCTACTGCAAGGACTTTGGATTATACTCAAAGAGAGACAGGTGCTATGAAGTCAGGTCGGGAGGGCCTCTTATATGCCTGGCACTCAGCCAGGATGCAGCCATGAGTTTGACAAACAAGGTGCCTGTTTCCAGGTTGCTTACATTCCAATGGTGGAAACAGCCAAAATGAATAAAACAATCAGGGTAGACAGCAACATCAGAGAGGACTCTCTCTCAGGGCAATAATTTTGCCAGTATCCAAAAGAGCTAGCCATGAAGAAAGAGCATTCCAGGAACAGCTAGAGCAAAGGCCCTGAAGCAGGAACAGCCTGGAGTGTTTGAGGATGACCAGAAGACCAGCGTGGCTGGATCTTGATGAACAGAGAGGGCTGTTGTAAGGAAGAGGAGGTTGCGGGTGGATCACATAAGGCCTAGTAAACTAGGGGAAGGAATGTGGATTTTATCTTAAAATTAAACCATTGGAGTTTTAAAGCAAGGAAGCAACATAATCGGGTGTACATTTTAAAAGACCACCTGCCTATTCGGTAGAGAATGAATCAGTGGGGTAAAGCAGCAGCCGGAAGACAGTAATGATGTTCCTGGAGTAGCCCAGGCAAAGGTGACAGAGGTTCTTACCACAGACAGGAATGGAGAAGGATGAATGGATCTAGCAAATGTTCTGAGTTCAGGACAGAAAGATAAACTATTCGGCAAATGACCGGAGTGTCCTTTACTTTTTCCCTGGGCCAAGGGGACCCTGTTGGATACGTTTCCTCTCCCTACTCTGATGGGCCCTCTCGGGGCCCCAGGTGAAACTCACAAGCTGAGCCTTTTCACCATGCTCTTCCGAGGCTTGGGCGAGGTGGTGCTGGCGTCTGCAGCTGCTTCGATCTCACACGACAGGGCATAGCTGGGAAAGAGAGGGGTAAGAGCGATCGATCATGAGGTCCAAGTGGGAGAATTAGAAGAACAGTTTAAATTCACGAGATGTATCAGTTTTGTCTTAGAGAAAGGCTCTGATTATTCAGAGTAAAGATACATAGTGTTTTGTTCTGTCGTAAATGTCAGAGGGTACTGACTTAATGAAAAGATTTCACCAATTTACGTTATTTGCCTCCTCCCATTGTCCCTCCACTGACTGGCACAGTTCTTCATGCCTCAAATACAAGAATGCATGCACGCCGGCAGCACCACAAGCTGATTGCACTCTGTCTCCTGAGCACTCTCATCCCACTTCCAGTCTGGGGGAGACTCCCTCCTCCTCCCCCTCCCATTTCTTGACTTCTGCCTCCTTCCAACCACTTTGCGTGTGTGTTTGTGCACCTGAGCCAGTGACTTACTTTCATCTAAAGGAAATGAAAGAAGAGATTTCTGTAAATTATCTCACCTTTAATGAATAGGCATAGGCAGTTATATTATTGATAAAGATACTTAAATATGATTTTTAATTGCTAAAACATCCTAAATTAAAAATGCTCCAGATTCACACATCCAGCTAACAGGAAGATATAACTGCCACAAGCAGAAGAGGATTTATACCTGATTTGAAATGCCTTTTATGAAAGCTCGTAGCTCTAGCTAGGAGATGTGTTTGGCTACCGGGTAGGCAGAGAAGGGTACTAAACATTATAACACCACCTTCTGAGCTCGGGTTGTAGGTAGGCAGACCTGAGTTTCAATCCAAATGCCATCACTGACTAGTTATAATACATATCTAAACCTCAATTTCCTCACTGGTACAATACTTACTTTGCTTTCAACTTCAAGCTTCCCTAAGGTAAATTTTCAAGAAAATTCCCTGGTCTATAACAGAGATCAGCAAACTTTTTCTGTAAAGGACCAGACAGTAAGTATTTTAAGGTCTGTGGTCATACGGTCTCTGTTGCAACTACTCAACTGTCTTTAAAGCATGAAAGCAATCATACATAAGATGTAAATGAACGGGGTATATTCCAATAAAACTATTTATGGATACTAAAATTTGAGTTTCAAATAACTATCCCATGTCACAAAACATTATTCTTCTTTTGTGTTTTTCTTTTTTACCAGCCATTTAAAAATGTAAAAACAGGGGGTGGACCACATATGGCCTGCAGACTAGCCATTTAAAACTGTAAAAACAGGGGGTGGACCACATATGGCCTGCAGACTAATCTGCCAACCCCCAGACTACAGGGTAAGGACTGAACCCCTGGTGGGCCAACATTCAAAGCACTAGAGTTAATGTACCTTTCTATGCCCATCAACCACTATTTTAAAACCCGTCCCTCGTGTCCCAGCCACACGAGAGTTATCACTGTTCTTCCAAAAGCCAAGCACGTCAGACCTTTGCTTGTGTTCTTTCTCTGTCTGGAATGTTCTTCTCCAGTTCTTCTGGTGAAATCTTCTCTCTCCTTCACAACCCAGCCTAGATGCTAATGCCTTCATAGCTTCCGATTCCCCCCCACTTCCCTCCTTGGTCAAATGAATTGTTCCTGCCTGTAGTTATGTAGGACTTTAGCTGCCCATCAGAGTTCAATTTTTCAAGAGTCTGTCCCTCTCCGTAGATTAAAAGCTCCCTGAAAGCTAACAGCAATTAGTAATAGTGGAAAACATGGTGGTGGTGATGATGATAATAATGGTAATGATAAGTATTCTAACAACATGACTTTATTTAAGCCACACAAACATTTTACAGATGACCATCCTGAAGATAAAGAATAAATGACTCATTCAAGGTTACAAAAAAAGTGGCTGAGCACAAATCTGAGAGTATGTCTTCTGATGCCATCCTTTCCTGCTGCACCCAACCAGCCAGCCACAAAAAACAAAAAAACAATGTTGTTGAAAAATGACCCAATGAGTTGCTGGATGCAGCATGCTCCCACCAACACCTCCATGATGGACAACAGGTCAGCCTACCTCTCCTCCTCTGTTAGGAGCTGCTGCCTCTGGAACCACTGTATGAACTTTTGGTCTGGGGTCATGCAATAGCTGTTGCAGGCAGACTGTAAGAGTTTTATTTGGGCAATCCCTTCAAATTCCTAAAGCAGACAGACACCAAAAAAAAAAAAAAAAAAAGAATGAATAATAATGCTAACCAAACATACACATGATAATACTCCACTTTGGACAGAAGATGGAGGAAACCATCTAGGAGGCCTCTGAAATACTGCTTCCTTAGAAATAAAATAGCTAAATAACTCTTAAAAATTCTAACTCTGAATCTCTGAAGTCCTTGTATGAATAAAATAAGCTACCAAAGAATCCAAAAAGTCACAGTAGCTTCTTTTTCCTCTTTTCCATTTTCATCCTTGAGATAAAGAAGTTATTTTTTAAGGTTTTAAGTATTTCAAAAAAATATGAAGAATTTCTATTTCTATTTCTTAAAAGATAAAATAAATATTTTAAGTCAGGAAGCTCCCATGTTCTTCATCTCCATTTTCTTCAACCCCTACTCCCCAGTAAATAAGTTTCGGTAGTGTTGGACATTTAAACAGTCTAGGGTCTCATAAACTTGAATGTTTAGATTTCCTGAATCCTTCAGTTTTTACTATACCAGTAAATCATTTAATGAACTCTTTTAAAGCTCACAAGAGAAGCAAGTACATAATTATGTCCAAAATTATTTATACTTCTTCAGATGTTTCAATAAAGATTTTTTTGTAAGCCAGCAACGGCTATAAGCTTAGTTTTGGGTTTAATACTCAAAGTTTCCAAAAGTTTAACATCCTACTCCTTAAAGGAAAGAGATTACCATCCAGGGTTATTCTGAAGTTAAAGGACAAAGATGGGTAACTGTGGAGGCAACAACTGAAAAAATATTTTTATCATTACAGGACATGACAGAAGTTATCTCAAGAATTGTCAGGTTCTCTGGGTCTCAACTTTCCATCCAGTGATCTCAGTCCTTGGTCTCAGTATCCTCAAGGAATATTTATCATCATGCTAAAGAAGGGAGTATACTCTACTGGTGGCAGAAAATTTGCATTTGTCCAGGTTAGCATCTTGCTACTAATGAGCTCAGCCTGGTTAGCTCCTCTACAGTCTTTTGGTTTTAAGTCTGATCTCATTTCCTCCTGGAAGTTTCTCTGGCCCTAAATGTTGGCGATAGATTCCCCTCCTATATGCTTCTCTAATATCTACTACTACTGCTCACAAGCCCTTATCAGGTTGCATTATAATTGCCTATTTATTTGTCTACCTCTCACACGCATTGTGAACATCAGGAGGCCAGGGAGCTCTGACTTTTCTCTGCCTCAATCCCCATAACGCCCATGTTGGGTATATGATCAATCTTTATGGAATGAGAGAATGAATGAATGACTAAAGATCAATGAGACTGCTATGGAGTAAAGCTGTTATTTTGCTCACTCATGTTTTCCCTGAATCTTTTAAATATCTATTTAAATATAGCCTTACAACACAAAAACCATAGCAAAATTTCAAAGCTGTTTTATCTTTTTTTTTAGCATAGTTCAGAAGTATTCTATCCACAGAAAGATTCAAATCGATGCTGAAGACCCCTTCCTATGCTGACAGGAAAGGAAAAGAATAATTAACTATACCTAACAGTGAAGACCATTTCCTTTCCTCTCTCAGATGGACTGACAAGTGTTAACCATCTTAATTAACCATTCTCTCTCATTTACTCTTAGGAAAACTTTTTCCCTAATAAAGTAAACCAGTTTCTTCTTTGAATTGACAAATAAAAATCGTACATAGTCATGGTGTACAACATGATGTAAATATGTATACACTGTAAATGGCTAATGAAGCTAATGAGCATATGAATTACTTCTCATACTTATTTGTGGCGAGAACACTTAAAATCTACTCTCTTAGGGGCTGGCGGGTAGCTCACTTGGGAGAGCGTGGTGCTGATAACACCAAGATCAAGAGTCTGGATCCCCTTACAGGTCAGCCACAAAAAAAGAAAAAGAAAAACTACTCTCAGCAATTTTCAAGTATACAATACATTGTTATTAACTACAGGGGTAAACCTGTTTTTGCTGAAGCTAATTATAAAGAAGGACATAAAGAGGGGGTAAGAGAAAAAAATGTGAGCTTTGCCATTGAAGTAGAGTAGAATTGTGGTTAGTAGAGGCTGGGAAGGGGGTAGAGAGGCTAGGGAGAGGCTGGTTAATGGGTACAAACTTACAGCTAGACAGGAAGACTAAGTTCTAGTGTTGTAGAGTGCTCGGTGACTATAATTAACAATAATTCATATTTATTGTATCTTTGTTCACTGTATATACAATCTATTGTGTATCTGCAAATACACAGAAGTTCAAATATACAAAAGTTTCAAACACACAAGAGAAAGTTCAAATGTTCTCAACACAAAGAAATGATAAATGTTTGTGGTAAAGTATATGCTAATTTCCCAGATTTGAACAGTACACAGTGTATACATACATCAAAATATCATTCTGTACCCAATAAATATGTATAATTAAAAAGAAATGTGCACTTTGTAGTAGCAGGACAGGACTAGGACTTGAACCCTATTCAGTCCAAATATCTAGTTTCTTCACCTTTGGGCTGAGGAGATAACACCCCCTCACAGGGCTCTTGGGGGATAAAGTACAGGAACATGCCAAGCATAATGGTACGTAATAAATGTTCAATAAGTGCTAATTCATTTTTTCTGCCTGTACAAAACAACTGGACTCCCCACTTCTTTCATTTTTTTATTTCCAGAGGAAGCAAAATGAAAAACCATAGCCAAGACCTCTACTTACCCTTCTCCTTTTCTCGAAGTTTATCAGTCCACCCTGAAAGAAATTTTTTTTTTCTTTTTTTTCTTTTTTCCGTGTCCGGCAACGGATCGCAACCCTCAGTGTTGCCCCCGTACCGGACCGGGACCGGGACCGGCAACGGGATCGCAACCCTCGGCGTTGCCCCCGCGCCTTGC
>NW_007739967.1:23815-32888 GCF_000696425.1 Galeopterus variegatus
CCGAACCCTCGGCGGGAGCGCCTCCGCACTTCCCAAGTGGCGCACTAGCGCAGTGCGCCACCGGGCCGGCCGACCCTGAAAGAAATTTTTTAAAAGAGTGACCAACCAAGCTACTTTGAAACAAGTTCCTGTGTTGTTCTGGGTCACATTAAAGGGAAATAAAGTCACAATTATTAATGATCTTATATTTATGGCTACTATGGAGGAAGAGAATCATCTTTTGCTTCAAGAAAAATATTCTTTTAATTTATAGTAGGTCAGGATAGGCAGACAGCCTTTCCTTAAAATGTCTGAAACCAACTAAAATAGTAATGATAAAGAAATACAAATGTATTTGTAGATCCATTGAAGACAAAAACTTTCATAAATATTCCATTACTCTTTTTCCCTTGGGCAAAAGCAACACAAACAGATGGTCACTGAGTCATACTGGAAATCAAATTGTCAATGGTTTATCAAAAGGGAAGTCACCTCTACTTAGCATCACGAAAAGTTAAGTTTCAATTTTTCATCCTGCCAGCTCCTATTCTCAGTAGGCTCAATATAACTTCTAAGTCTTTGGTCACTCCCCCAAATTTCCCAATACTGATGGGTGTTTCCTTGAGATAAGCTGAAGCAGAGGATGTGAAAAGACATAGAGCCCAGGAAATGTAAAATGAATGAACAATAAAGTAAGCCAGTTTCTTCTTTTAATTGACAAATAAAAATCGTACATAGTCATGGTGTACAACATGATGTAAATATGTATACACTGTGAAATGGCTAATGAAGCTAATGAGCATAAGCCGAGGATGTGAAAAGACATAGAGCCCAGGAAATGTAAAATGAATGAACATGTCCACAACACATACAGCAAAGTTGGAGGTAAGTCTATGCAAAATAACCTCTACTCCTTCTCCCCTTCTAATTATAACACAATTAACGCAGGCTGATTGCATATGATAACCAGGGAGGTGAGATGTACTTAAATAGAAAAGCAATCCTTAAATATCATTTCAAATATCAAATTTCCTCTCCACTTAATATTTTATTATTGCTACTAATAAGTAGCTTATCAAACCCCCTCCTCCATAGGCCTTTCCATCCTATTCTCTCATATGAAATTAATCGGGACCTTCTATGTTCTCTCATTGCACTTCTGTTCAAATTTCTACTATTGGAGGCTTCCGGTCAAGATGGTGGAATGGACAGTCCCCAGCATCACTCTCTCCCACAAATCAACCAATTTACCACTATAAAAAAGCAACAACAGCCAAGTTGGGGCCGCTAGAGCTCAGGGGAAGAGGAGGAGAGACTTACGGAGCGTATGAAGGCAGGAGAAGCCACAAGTAGAGAAAGAAAAAGCCACTCTGACCATTTTGTGCTGCAGCCACTTTAAGTCTGGAGCTGCTGAGTGCAAGAAGCAGGAGCCAGCAAAAGCCACAGCTGTTCCCTTTGGATGAAGTTGCTTGGATGCAGCAGGGGAGAAGAGAGCTTTGGTGGCCCCCAAGCCAGCAAGACCACTAATAGGGTTCCTGTGGACTCATGCAGGAGCGAGGAGCCAGAACAGCTGAAAAAAAGGAGCCACTCAGAGGCTGGTGAGTCATCGCAAGGGACCAGCACATGGCCTGTCCCACTGGAAGTGTCTGCAGCATGGGCAGTGGTAGAGATGGGCCCATTGGGGGAACACTGGGGCACAGCAAGGACTGCTGACTGGCACCCCAATCAGCAAAGGACCTCTCAGTGGAGACTGACAAGGAATATGGAACTACATAGGGTACATTTTGATGAAAAGACTCAGGCCCAGATCAGAGTTTCTACACAACTCAGGTGCACCGGGTCTTTGGAGAGCCAGAAGTACCTGTAAAGTCAACCATTAAATCAGCAGCAAATTAGCAATTTAGCTAAACCACGCAGCTCAAGTACTAGTTACCAAAGGAAGTTCCTCATTTTGGAAGTAAACAAAGAACAAAAAATTAGTTCCAACCCAGGCACACCACCAGTGCCTTAGTTACCAAAGGAAGTTCCCCATTTTGGAAGTAAACAAAGAACAAAAAATTAGTTCCAACCCAGGCACACCACCAGTGCCTCCGGGGAACAGACCCCCTCTGCCACAATCAGGCACACTGCCAGCACCCGGGGCCCACCCTTGGAGCCAGAGAACGGACTCCCTCTGCCACAACCAGGCACACCGACACCAAGTAGCATGACAAAAACATCACCTCCATGTGGGTGGCCCACCACAGCTACCACAATAACTACGGCTGCCATGAAAGCAGCTAGATGCCACAGACACCACACAGGTGGTCCACCAGCCACTGGAGTGCACAAGGAAAGTCACCAGCAGAGAGCAAAGAACAGAAGAGGATGTCTCTCTCCACAAAGCCGATTCCAGAGTGACAGAAGAAGCATGTGCTCTATGAAAATATTGGGGGACCTAAACACACCTCTCAGCACTGGACAGATCATCTAGGCAACAAATCAACAGACCATTACTCTTTCAGAGGGAGAGAAGAAATCTAGGGTAATTAGAGGGCTGAGAGGGAAGGGAGAGGGGATGGGAGAGATTGGATATAGGCATAAAGAATAATTATGATTTGTAACAATATATTGATTTGATCAACATGTTAGTGTTGAACCCCCAAAATGTGAAATCAATTATGATTCAATAAAAATTAAAATAAATAAATAAATAAAAACAGAACAAATTTCTACTATTCCTGTCAATCGCTGCCTACTTCAATATACTATACCGTCCATTGAATACTGAGTCACTTCTGATGTTATTTTCTGGTGTTATTCTTTGTATTCCTCCCAGCCTCTACACAACACTGTACATAATGGGCCCTCAACAGATACTAGTAGAAGTAGAAGCGAATCTCTCTTTTGGGTATCCAGTGAGAAGGCTGCAGACCCAATTATACCACCTGTGCAGAACTCACCTCAATGTAGTCCTGAAGAGCAGTGTCAAGCATGGTCAGGTCAGTCAGGAAGGTGCCCAGGTAGGGCACAGTACCCTGCATCACACCCTGAAGAGCAATCAGAGCAAAACTGTCTTTAGTATATTGAAAAGTTTAAAGGTTTCAGTCACATTGACACTGCAGCAAATGGACCTATTGAAGGTCTAATTTGCTAACCTCCGTGAATGAAATGTTTAAAATTCCTACACAAATAGGATAGGAACTCCATGACTAATGTCTCACATTCAAACTTATAAAAACCAAGCTTCAAACCCAGGAGATCATACATGTATGTTCAAATATGTCCCAAGTGGGGTTTATGTTTGGCTTAGGCTCAGTTCAGAGGGAAGGCTTTCTCTGTTTCAGAGTATATGGACACTCTCAGGGGTTTGGAATGGCCCTGGGTAGCAATGGCTTCATCTTCAATAAAAGCAGGTCAAGGCACAATGGAGGAGAGGTATGTACCACAAGAGCATGGGGTGTCACGATGAAAAGGGACCCTTGGGCTAGACTAGTGACTCCCTTTCAAAGAACAGAGGAAGGAAAGGGGGAAAAAATAGCATTAAAGTGGAAAACTGGGGGTTGGCCGGTTAGCTCAATCGGTTAGAGCACGGTGCTGATAACACCAAGGTCCAGGGTTTGATCCCTGTACTGGCCAGCCACCACACACACACAAAAAAAAAAAAAAAGGAAAGAAAAAAAGCATTAAAACAGAAAATCTAGCTAACTCTACGTTAACTCAGTAACGAAGGTCAACATTACCAGCAGCACCATCAACATGACACCAGATGTCATGCTGACACCATTCACTCCTTGACATGTGACGAGAAGAGCATTCACCTCTGTAATAGTCTTTCCCAAAACCCATAATATCAGTTTAATCAACAGACAAACCCAGATTGTGGGGCATTCTACAAGATACCTGGACAGTACTCTTAAAACTGTGAAGGTTATTAAAAAAAAAAAACAAAGAAGGACTGAGAAACTGTCACAAACCAGAAAAGCCTGGGAAGACTCCATGCAGTGTGATACACTGGGTTGGGTCCTGGAACAGATAGAGCACACTAATGGAAAACTGGTACAATCCCAATAAAGTCTGAATTTTAGTTCATAGTACTATGGCAGTGTCAGTCTCTTAATACTGACAGACATGCCATGGTTATAGAAGATGTTAACAATGGGCAAAACTAGAGGAGGGTTTACAGAAATTCTATGCACTAGCTTTGCAACTTTTCTGTAAACCTGAAATTATTCCAAAATTAAAAGTTTAGTTTTAAAAAATTGCCCCTTGGAAATGGAGGTGGAGGCACTTCAGAGTACAACTGCACATATACACTATGTTCATTTCACCACATCTCCTTCCCTACCAGGCCCCCGAGGCACTAACCATTCGAAGAAAAAATAAAAAGGAGCCCCCATGGACGCCTCATCCTAAATTTCATTGAGGCACTTATGGAAATTCTGACAAGGACACAAAGTTTCAACGAGGGCCAGGCTGCTTGACGTGAGGCTGTCCACGTCCTCAGCCAGAACTGCTTGGTGAGGGTCACACTAAGGAAGGTTCTGTACTTTAGGAACTGTCAGCTGCAGTTTGTTCTTTGCCATTATGTTTACAAGGTCTCATCCTGAACAAAAATAATCTTTTTTTTGGTAACAGCTATTTTTAACTTGTTTTTGAACCTCCAAAAAAGTTTGAAACACTGTGAATGTTTTGTAGGTTTTATGTTACAGAAAAGTCCTGTCATTCAAACCTTTTCAATTTATGTCCAGCTTTCCAAAAAAGGAGAAAATCCTCTGAAAGCAGGGATGAGAATATTTAGAGTTTGACAGTCTCTAATCTCCTTTCTCTGTTTTTCCCCCTTCTATGGTAAAAGTTGGAAATTTAAAATAAAGATAAAGGTAAGAACTATCTTTCAGTCTTCAGGAGAGAAGCATGAAACTTCTGTGAGTACTGAAAACCTTAGAAAGGTTTGCTCAGGCTTTGGGTTTAGTAAGGAGAGCTCAGCAATGACTAAAGGGTTTGGAACAAATGTAAAGATCTCTGAGTACAAGGACCAAGACCTCCCAGAGTAGCATACTCCTTCCTTGACCACTGTGTGCAGAAGCTGAAAACAGTGTGCAGCCCAGGAGGCTAAGCTCTGAGGTGCAGGCGTGGGTGGAGGAGACCACAGAGGGATGCAAGTCCACCTGCTGCACACTCTCCCTTACCTTCAGGAAAAAACTGCTCCAGAAAACAGGATTTGCAACTCCGTGTTTACTTCCTACTGAATCAAATGGGGTAATACTATCTTTCCTATAGACTTCCAGGGCTGCTGAAAACATATGAGGTAAAGAACAGGAGAACCTTTCTGAAAGCTTGGGTGTCCTGGAGACTGAAGGTGCCGGGCCAGGCAGGAGCCCAGCCACCCACACAGAGCCTCTCTCCTGTGCACTCTCAGGAAAGAACAAGATCCTGACGTACCATATCCTTCTGGAGCTGAAGCCGCCTCTGACTCTGTTTCTGGTTTTCTTTCACACTGCTGTCCAGGTTTGCGAATTTTGAGTTTCCTTCCTAAGAAACACAAGCGCACAAAGAGGGGAGTGATGGAGGATGCCACGCTGGAGAGAAGTGGAGGGACATCTAGTGTCTGGTACACGACCCCGCACGACTCTCTGAATGCCACGCAAAACAGAGGCTTCCAGCAGGCAGGCTCTGGCATGGTGTTATGCAAAAGCTTGGCTGGCTTGTTGCAAGCAGTCTATTTATAAAGAAGCCTGGTGGTCTTGGATTATCCTGTTTTCCCCCCAACTTTGTAAGAAGAGCAACTGATTTGGTTATAAAATCAATCATCAATATACAAGGCAAGCAATTCTCGGAACCAGAGACATTTTTACACATCCCAAATTTCACTCAGAGTAATCCCGTGTCCTGGAAATGAAGATCTCTTCCTCTGTACATGTCGTGATTTCTTGATCTTGGCCTGAAATGGATGTGCCAGCATTTTGTGAACAAAAGGGACTATTTCTGTGGCATTTCTTCGCTAAATGAAACTTTTGAAGCGGAAGTTTTCTGAGGAAGTCCAGTACTGTGGTACATCACCAATCCATGAAAGCCAGACCCTCACACGTTTTTTGCCCTTTTTATCCCCCCAATCAATCCAAAGCTGCCTCTTGGGTTTGGAACACTGACTAATCCACCCTTCTACCTGGTGTCTGAGGACAGAGGGCTCCCCTTCTCTCTTCCTGTCTGTAATGATCACCAGCTCTTCTACGTAGTGACTAATCACGAGTTTCCTGACTAAACACAAAGTGTTTTCAGTTTTGTGGTTTCAGTGTCTTGTGAAGTTCTCATTTTCCAGGAACAGCATGAATGGGAGGCAAATTTCACAATCCAGTAGAGAATAACCTCTGTACTAGTTTTCCCTTAGTCAGTTTTCCCTGTATTTATTTTATTACCATAGCATGTGACCTTTCACTAGTGCACAATTGCAAGAGGATTCTCTTTCAGTGACTTGGCCTGGCTGATGGCAGTACAGCGTCAACACATTCTATCACTCACCAGTCTTAACCTGGGTCCCAGGTACACTACTGGGGACAGATCCATAATGACTCATTATTTATTTAGGTTCTTATTACAAATGATAATAAGGAGAGTTACCATTTACTAGTCTTACTTACAGCTTCTTCCAGGGATGAATGAAAGTAGCCTAACATGCACCATTTCCTGGGCTAGGTGAGTCCTCCCAAATTCTTGAGAATTTGCTTGGAGTGAGAAATCAATTCTGTCTGACCTGAATATGAGTATGTGCCCACCTCCTTCCAACATGTAGGTCCCTCTGGTCTCCTTCCAGTCTCACGATCACAGGCAGAAGACTAACATATGCAAATTATTACGGATATATTGAAAACTCAGTAAGGACTTCTGAAAAGTTAAAAGGCTCCTAATAATCCCAGAATAACGGAGGTGGGAGGGATCGTAAAAGAGCACTTAGGACAACCTCCTCACTGGTAGGAGAGAGAGAGACCTGACATGGGGAGCTACAAGACTTGCTGATTTCACGACGACATGATTTCATGAGAATGAGAGTCCATCCCTGGCTGAAGCACTAAAAGGACTGTCTAGTGCAATTTCTTCAAAACAAAGTGTCCGCTGAAAATCCACTTGTTTGCTACATCCACGGATTCGGTTTTCTCCTTTCTCGGCCCCAAATCCCCTACCCCACTATGTCTCATAACACCAATCCCTTGAACCTTCCTGAAACGTGTCACAGGCTTCTGTGGCTGCATCACTCTTGTTCTTTCCTCCTGCCTCCTTTGCTGCTTATGCTCATATCCTCTTAGAGACTCTTCTTTCTGCCAAAGCCATCTTCTTTGTGTTTCACTATACTCACGTCTTTGGAAATACCATCCAATCCCATGACTTTAATCATCACCTGTGTTTGAATGAACTCCAAGTCTCTCCCTCTCCCTCCATAGATCTCCCCTGCCCTCTCTCTCTTTCTTACAATCTCTCTCCCTGTCTTTCTCTCTCACCCTCTCTAGTGCAAATTTCCTGCCTGAGTCTCATCTTTTCTCTATCTCCATCTTTGCCAGGGTTCAGCTGCCCTCATCCATACTGTTCCTGGGCCTTAGAGGGACCTCTGCTACTAGGTCTTGTCTACTCGGCACTGGATCCATCTCAGCAAATGCTGGTTAAATGACAGCTCAGAAGCTACTGATAATTTTTATTTGAATAGGTCTTCACAGTTCCAACAGTCTCTCCCTCCAATTCTGACTTTAGCATGTTTTGGAGCTTCACTGAACATACGTCTCCACCAGAGTCAAATTTCTGGGGCTTTCTAGCAGTTTTTTATATCAATTCAATCAGGGAAAATTCCCACCAAGAGTCACAAAACCGAGAAGACTTGGTAACATTCTGCTTTCCTGTTGTTTTGAAATTTGTAAACTCTATAATTCATCTGCTTAAAATTATCTAAGTTTCAGAAATCATAAGGACATAACAGGTTTAAGAAAATCTTTGAGAAGAAATAAAAATATTTTTCTAACAATTAAAAGGAAAACCACAGATTTTTGCTAATTATGTTACCTGGTCCATAACATGGAAGTAATAATATATTATTTACATCTACCCAGAAGTAGAAGAGAAGATAGGTCCTTTAAAACTAAGATTACCCAACTATATTAATCTGAAAAGAACAGTCATTACACTTGATCTTAGCCAAAAGGCTAAGAAGTGATGCTACGATTACCCAGCTATAAATTGGTATAAGTCCAGGAGTAACATATTAGTAACAAAGGCCAGGAGTTTTTCCTGGAGTTTCTTTTGAGAATCTAAGTATCTTGACTTCATTTTTTCACAACTGTGCTGAGAATTAACACCCAGAATTACACATTTCATATGAAGAATGATCAACAAAAATGACTGGAAAGAGACCTGCCATATACATGTGGACTGCCCAAAGCATTCTACTGTCATTAATGATAATGTACAGACCACATGAACTCATAGCCAAGTTTTTCATTTCTTTGGGATTTGAGCCATATAAAAGAAATTTAACTTAGAGTACTGGTGTAAACTTCTACATTTAAGAAAGGTTTATGGGATCTTTAAAGTCTAGATGTAGCTTTGCGTCTAAGGTTTCAGCCAGAAGACTGCCACCAAGCAATGAGCTGCGCCGTATTCGATTTATGTACTTTGGAAGGATGACTCAGGGCCCTTCGGCCTAGCTGTCTTCGGTACCTAGGGCTATGGAGGGATTGTGCTGGTCCCAGGACTGGTGGGCAATATGAGCACAGATGAAGCCAATGACTTTTTTATGCAGGATGGCTTTTATGTTTTTAAGATGGACATGGGTCCTTGTGAGAAGAAAGGGATATTTTCTAACCATGCATGTTATAACCATAAACAAGGATTACTCAATTAGAGCATCAAGTCATTCAACTGGGACATGTTCTCTTCAGTACTTTTTTTTTTTTAATCTATCTTAGCAACACACACAGAGCCCAGTGGAACCTGAGAGGTCATCTTGGCCAGGCCCTTAATTTTAGAGATGAAGATGCCAGGGCCAGGGATTTGCTCAAGTTTCATGAAGTAATGCTGATCCTGAATACGAAGGGAAGGGAAGCTAAATTCGCTAATTTAGCATGCCAAAATC
>NW_007739968.1:0-19329 GCF_000696425.1 Galeopterus variegatus
TATATTAAGTGTAATGAAACCAAGTATTGATGGAATCACGGGTGGCTGGCCCATCCATATTTGGACCTGGAGAGACCCCACCACTTAGAAACCACAGATTCAACAACCCCATAGGCACAGTGTAAAATTTTGTCCATTCTCCTGGAGGGACTAGAACTAGATTCCAGAGTACATACAGTATATTTTACAACAACCAGAAGAACTCCTCTAAACAAGCAGAATAAAAAAATCACTGTCAAAGATTCAAAATAAGAAAATAGTGCAATCCCATGCCATACTTACCTTTGGATGTAAAAATTTCACTGGTGTTTGGGTGCAGCACTACAAAGTCAAAGAAAGAATGCACAAACACAAACCTTTAAAGGAGTGTTCATAGGAGCATTATTCATAAGAGACTAAAAATTCAAATGGCCCGAATGTCTTCAACTCATGAATGGATACAATCAGATGGGATATCCATACAGTAGCATGTTACTAAGCCATACAAAGATATGAAGTACTGATTCATGTTGCCCAAGCATAAATCTTGAAAATATTATAGTAAGTAAAAAAAGCCAGACCAAATGCCACAAATTGCACACACACACACACACACACACACACACACATATATATATATATATCTTTAATTTAATTTTAATTTGTCAATATACAATGTGGTTGATTAGTGTGGCCCAAAACCTACCAAACCTACCTTCCTCCTCCCTGTCCCCCTCTCTCACAACAACCTCATATCTGTTTACTTTCCATATCAACTGCAAGGATTTGTCATGGTTGTGTCCTCCCTGACCCCCTCTTTATTTGTGTATTTATTTATTTATTTTTAGCTCCTACAAATAAGTGAGAACACGTCTTATATCTCTGTGCCTGACTCGTTTCACTTAATGTAATTCTCTCTAGATCCATCCATGTTGTTGCAAGTGGCAGTATTTCATTCTTTTTTATAGCAGAGTAGTATTCCATTGTGTAGATATACCACATTTTCTGTATCCACTCATCTGATAATGGACATTTGGGCTGGTTCCAACTCTTGTCTATTGTAAAGAGTGATGTGATGAACATTGGGGAACAGGTATACCTTCAACTTGATGATTTCCATTCCTCTGGATATATTCCCAGCAGTGGGATAGCTGGGTCATATGGTAGATCTACCTGTAATTGTTTGAGGAACCTCCATACCATTTTCCATAGAGGCTGCACCATTTTGCAGTCCCACTGACAGTGTAGGAGAGTTCCTTTTTCGCTGCAACTTCGCTAACATTTATCATTCACACTCTTGGATTTTAGCCGTCCTAACTGGGGTCAGATGTTATCTCAGTGTGGTTTTGATTTGCATTTCCTGAATGCTGAGTGATGTTGAGCATTTTATTCATGTGTCTGTTGGCCATTCATATATCTTCCTTTGAGAAAAGCCATTCATGTGTCTGTTGGCCATTCATATATCTTCCTTTGAGAAAAGCCTATTTAGCTCTTTTGCCCTTTTTTAAATTGGGTTACTTGTTTTTTTTGTTGTAAAGACGTTTTTTTTTAAATTGGGTTACTTGTTTTTTTTGTTGTAAAGACGTTTCAGTTCCTTGTATATTCTGGATATTAATCCTTTGTTAGATGTATATTTTGCAAATATTTTATCCTACTGTGTTAACTGTTTCTTATGCTATGCAGAAGCTTTTCAGTTTGTTTGTAATCCCATTTGTTTATTTTTCCTTTGGTTGCCCATGCTTTGGGGGTCATATTCGTGAAGTCTGTGTCCAGTCCTACTTTCTGAAGTGTTCTTCCTATGTTTTCTTTGAGAAGTTTTATTGTATCAGGGTGTCTATTTAATTTGTTAATCCATTTTGAGTTCATTTTAGTATACAGTGAGAGGTATGGATCTAGATTCATTCTCCTACATATGGATATCCAGTTATCACAGCACCATTTATTGAAGGGGTAGTCTCTTCCCCAGTGTATAGGCTTGGTGCCTTTGTCAAAGATTAGATGGTTGATTTCTGTATTCTCTGTTCTTTTCCATTGATCAGTGTGTCTGTTTTTCTACCAGTACCATGCTGTTTGGGTTATTATAGCTTTGTAGCATAGTTTAAAGTCAGGTAGTGTTAGGCCTCCAGCTTTATTTTTTTTGCTCAGAATTGCTTTGGCTATGTGTGATCTTTTGTTATTCCATATAAATATCTGGATAGCTTTTTCCATTTCTGAGAAAAATGTCATTGGAATTTTGTTGGGGATTGCATTGAATTTGTAGATCACTTTGGGTAGTATGCACATTTTCACAATGTTGATTCTTCCAGTCCAAGAGCATGAGATACCTTTCCATCTTCTTGTGGCCTCTTTAATTTCTCTCCACAGTGGTTGGTAGTTCTCATTGTGGAGATTTTTCACATCCTTGGTTAACTCTATTCCTAAATATTTTATTTTTTTTGGTGGCTATTGTAAATGGGTTAAATTTCTTGATTTCTCTTTCTGCATGTTCACTATTGGAGAATAGAAATGCTACTGATTTTTGGTGTGTTGATTTTGTATCCTGCAACAATGCTGAAATCATTTATCAACACCAAGAGTTTTTTTTTTTGTAGAGGCTGTTTGATGTACAAGATCATGTCACCTGCACACAGGGACAGTTTGACTTTGTCTTTTCCAATCTGGATACCCTTTATTTCCTTCTCTTCTCTGATTGCTCTGTCTAGTACTTCCAACACTATGTTGAATTGGAGTGGCGAGAGTGGGCATTCTTGTCTGGTTCCTGTTCTTAAGGGAAAAGCTTTGAGCTTTTCCCCATTCAGGATTATATTGGCAGTGGGCTTACCAGATATGGCTGTAATTATGTTGAGATACTTTCCATCCATACCTAACTTGTAGAGAGTCTTTATCATGAACGAGTGTTGAATTTTGTCAAATACTTTTTCAGCATCTGTAGAGATGATCATATGGTCCTTGTTTTTGATTTTATCAATATAGTTTATCACATTTACTGATTTGCATATGTTGAACCAATCTTTAATCTCTGGGATGAATCCCACTCGATCGTGGTGTATAATTTTGCCTATGTGTTGCTCTATTCTGTTAGGTAGCATTTTATTGAGGATTTCTGCCTCTATATTCACCAAGAATATTGGCCTGTAGTTTTCTTTTTCTTTTTTCTTTTTTTTGTCTTATCTTTACCTGGTTTTGATATCAGGGTGATGTTTGCTTCATAGAAGGAGTTTGGGTGAATTGCCTCTGTTTCAATCTTTTGGAATAGTTTGTAGAGAATTGGTGTCAATTCCTCTTTGAATGTGTGGTAGGATTCTGCTTTGAACCTGCATCTGGTCCTGGGCTTTTCTTTGTTGGCAGCCTTCTGAAAACAGCTTGAATCTCTTTTATCGTTATTGGTCTGTTCAGATTTTCTACATCATCTTGGCTCAGTTTTGGTAGTTTGTGTGTGTCCAGAAATTTATCCGTTTCCTCCAGATATTCAAATTTGTTGGCGTATAGTTGTTTAGAGTAGTCTCTAATGATTCCTTGTGTGTCAGATGATTCCTTGTGTATCAGTTTTATCGACTTTTTCATTTCTAATTTTCATTATTTAGGTCTTCTCTCTTCTTTTTTTAGTTAGCCTTGCTACCGGTTTGTCAATTTTATTTATCTTTTCAAAAAACCAACTTTTTGACTCATTGATCTTTTGTATCATTTTTTGGGTTTCAATTTCATTAAGTTCTGCTCTGATCTTAATGATTTCTTTCCGTCTGCTAAATTTGGATTTGGATTGTTTTTGTTTCTCTAGTTCTTTAAGGTGAAATGTTAAGTTTTTCACTTGCCATCTTTCCATTCTTCTGAAGGAAGCATTTAATGTGATGAGTTCCCCTTTAGTTCTGCTTTTGCAGTATTCCACAGGTTTTGGTATGATGTATCATTGTTTTCAATAGTTTCAATAAATTTTTATTTCCTGTTTGATTTCTTCTTGGACCCATATGTCATTAAGTAGAATGCTGTTTAACTTCTATGTGTTTGTATAGTTTTTGGAATTTCATTTGTTATTAATTGCTAATTTTAATCCATTGTTGTCTGGAAAGATACATGGGATAATTCCAATTTTTTTGAAGTTGTTGAGACTTGAGTTGTGACCTAAAATGTGATCTATTCTGGAGAACGATCCATGTGCTGGTGAGAAGAATGAATATTCTGAGGTTGTTGGATGGAATGTTCTATAGTTATCTGCGAAGTCCAATTGGCCTAGAGTTTTGTTTAGATCTTGGTTTTCTCTGCTGATTCTTAGCCTTGATGATCTGTCCAATATTGACTGTGGGGTGTTCAGGTCCCCTGCTATTGTGGTATTAGCTTCTATTTCCTTCTATAGGTCTAATAGAGTTTGCTTTATAAATCTGGCTGCTCTGACATTGGGTGTGTATATATTTATGATTGTTATGTCTTCTTGATGGATGAGTCCTTCTGTCATTATGTAGTGGCCCTCATTATCTCTTTTCATGGCTTTTAGTTTAAAGTCTATTTTATCAGATATAAGAATAGCTACTCCAGCTAATTTTTCTTTTCTGTTTGCATGGTAAATCTTTTTCCGTCCTTTCATTCTTAGTCTGTGTGAGACTTTATAGGTGAGGTGGGTCTCTTGAAGGCAGCATATAGTTGGGTCCTCCTCTTTAATCGAGTCAGCCAGTCTGTGTCTTTTGATTGGGGAATTTGATCCTTTTACATTAAGAGTTGTTATTGAAAGGTGTTGATTTACTCTTAGCATTTTATTGACTTTTGTTTGGATGTCTTAAGTGACTTTTGTTCCTTTCTTTCTGATTTAGTGTTTGTCTTCTGTGTTTGTTTGTTTCTTGGATTGTAGATAAACTTTTTTTCTCTTCGTTGTTGGCATTTTAATTTTAGTAGTGGGTTTTGATTTTTCTTGAGTTTTTATGACAATGGTACCAAAACCAGTGCTCCCTTCAGAATTTCTTGTAAGAGTGGTCGTGTGGTTGTGAACTCCCGCAGTTTTGGTATGTCTGAGAAATATACTGTTTGCCCTTCATTTTGGAAGGATAGCCTTGCAGGGTAAGGTATTCTTGGCTGGCAATCTCTGTCTTTTAGTATTTTGAATATATCATCCCATTCTTTTCTGGCTTAGGGTTTGTGATGAAAAGTCTGATGTTAGTCTGATTGGGGCTCCCTTATAGGTGACTTGATGTCTCTCTCTTGAAGCTTTATGATTCTCTCTTTGTCTTTGAGTTTTGCCAACTTGACTAGAACATGTCTTGGAGAAGAACTTTTTGGGTTGAATACATATGGGGACCTTTGAGCCCCCTGAGCTCCCTGAATCTGATGATCTGTGTTTTTTTGTATACCTGGGAAGTTTTCTGCCACTATTTTGTTGAATATGTTTTCAATGCAATCTCCTTTTCCCTCCCCTTCTGGAATACCCATGACTCAGATATTTGAGTGCTTAAGGTTGTCTTATATACCTCTTTGATTTTCTTCAATGTTTTTAATTCTTTTTCCTTTTCCTTTTCCTTTTCCTTTTGTCTGACTGTGTTATTTCACACAGCCCATCTTCCAAGTCAGAAATTCTCTCTTCTGCTCCTGCAAACCTGCTGGTTAAACTCTCTGTTGTGTTTTTTATTTTGTTGAATGAATTCTTCAGCTTGGCAAACTCTGCTACATTCTTTCTCAGGGCATTGATTTCCTTGTACATTTCTTCTTTCAGGTCCCGTACACTTTTCCTCATTTCATTGTGTTGTCTAGCTGAGTTTTCTTGTATCTCATTTAGTTTCTTTAGAATTATCACTTGAAATTCCTTGTCAGCCATTTCAAAGGCTTCTTGTTGTTCTGTAGGATCAAGACCTTGAGAATTATTATCCTTTGGTGGCGTACTTTCTTGATTTTTCATATTTCTGGTATCTTTCTTTTGATGTTTAGTCATTATGGCAAGGGATTTCACAGTCCACTGGTTCAACAATATTATCTGGCTAGGATCCTGCCAGGGTTGCCAATTTGGCACAGGTACCTCAGTACCTGCTCAGTTGCATGCTGGCGCCTCAGGGACATGGTCACTGTGTGTTTTGGGCCTCTCCAGAGGGTGCCTCTCTGGTCGGCATTCACTCATCCAGGCTGGGGATGGGGTCCGGCGGCGGCGAGGCCTATGTGCACAGTCACACACTGGTGCTATGGGGGCATAAATATATTTCAATGATATTCCCAGAATAGTTAAATCCATAGAGATAAAATATAAATTAGTGTATCACAAAATTGGGGTCAGTAGGAATGGGAGGTAACAGCTAATGGGTATGGGGTTTTGATTTGGAGGTGATAAAATATTTTAGAACTAGATAGAGTTGATGGTATTGCAATCTTGTACACGTATTAAATGGCATTGAATAGTATATTTAAAAGGTTAATTTTATAATATACAAATTTAATCTCAATAACCATACATATGTATTTATATTCAAATACAGATACATATATAAATAATCATTTACAATTTTGAAAAAATACATAGATTAAACAGAATAGTCAACTAAGTAGACACAGTTGAGGAGAGCAGTTTGTAGTGAAAGATAGATCTAAAGAAAATTATCAAAAAAACACAATAGAGAAATAAAAAGAATAAAAATGTGAGAGAAGGTTTATGAGAAAAGGAGACTAAAAAGAAGTTTCAGCATAATGGGAAGAATTACAAAATGATAAGAAAAAGAGAGTGTAGAATAGACAATATTTTTAGAGATTGCATTTTCGTGATGTAAATTTATTTCAAAAGACAGCACTATGCCTAATTTTCACTTGTCTAATCCATCAACTTTTTTTCATCAACTTGTAGTTCTTCAACTGGAGGATGCTTCTGATCTAATGTACTTTGCAATTATTGCATATTTATTTATACAGTATGTAGGATCATTTTATATTTACTTATACCCTAAGTATCATCATATATTTATATCCATTCAGTAAAATAGAAGTACTATCTCCTGGACATTAATGATTTTGTTTATGGACAAATATCTGTGTTCTCTTTCCGTTTCACAGTAACTGTTTTGTTCCATTTGTAACCCTTAATAAGACATCAGTTTGCTTATCATCCAAAAGGGTGGAACATACAATGTTTTGAATTAGCTTTTGGGTATGTGGGCTTTACAAAATTTTATTCTCTCAGCAACTGTTCTGGTTCATCCTGTTATTATCTTCTCCAGATTTGCTATTGCTCTGAGTCCAGGCTCCTGTGAGGGTGTGAAGGTAGTTCCAAGGTGAGTCTCAGCGTCCCTGATTACATAGTGTAAAAGCCAGGGAACCCTGAGCATCTATTACATATTTATTCCCTGGACCAGAGTTCTACTCATTTGCTCAGAAGCTTCACATCAACTGTCTCCTGGTTGCCAAAATGTGTTATTACTTTTAGGACCATTTCTTTAAGAGGCACAGCGAATGTGTGGATTCATACTGCTAGAATAAAGCCCGTACCACTCAGAGTCATATTGCATCATTTATTTTATCACCTAACAATTGATTCTGGGTGCTAGGGAAAGAAGCGCCCTAGCTAACTATTAGATTTTCTTGGTTTTAGGATACAAATGTGTTTCTATTTCTCTCCTCTGTCTTGAATGACAGTCAACAGATTTTCAACTAACACAGGTTTGATCTTAAGTATTTTTTCAGTAAACATGACAGCTTTAAGAAGAGCCACTTCTTCATGCCCTTCTCAGTCATTAAGTAAATCTCCATTTTTCTGACCATCTATCAGTGTAATCAACTAAAATGTAATCACATATCCACAAATTAAATATATTTTAAAATCTCTTTAGTAAAAACTAATTGCCATTTTTAAAATTCATCCCTGTGTTACATGGCAATCTAGAATTGCAACAAGTAAAAGAACAAAAATTTCAGGACACACATGATGTTTATCTCTAGACTATGAAAAACACTGACCTTCTAGCCTTCCCCCCTTTGAGTGCTCAGCTGAATGTGAACTTTATGAAAACAGCATTTAGCTGACTCCCTTCTGGTGCTTGGAGATAACCACCTGGTTTCCTTTCTGTCCTGCTGTGCCACATGACAACCACCTCAGCATTCTCACATCAAGTCACCAGGCACAGCCATCCCTGGTGAACAGAGAACAGAACTCTGTATGTGATGAGCACATTTTATTTCTTTATCAACTTTAATAAAAAGCAAGTACTACTATGTTTTTATTCCTAGAAAAAATGGGAATGTCTTCACAAAAGTCTTGCTTGAATGAATATATTTTTATTCCTGGATAACATCATGAACAATTTTACCTTAAAGCCTGTCACAATCGAAGTGATTTGAACACTGATAAAATAGTGTTTTTAGAACAAACTGAGCATTTCAGCCTCTGCTTAGAACCCACATGAAAATAAGAACAAACAAGAAATGAGCAAAACAATCCATCAAAAATATTCTTTCTCTCTTCTATAAGGGAGCCATCATAAATAGTTTTTAAAAATCAATATATATTTGATTAATATATATTACCTCAATTTAACCAAAGATAGCACACTGTAGAAGTTCAGTAAATATTAAGTAATTGAGGTTGTAAACAACTTCAATTTTATTGATGTCAAGACAAGACTAGGTAGGGGCCAGCCCGGCGGCACTCCCGCCTAGGGTTCGGATCCCACATACAGACCGGCCACTCACTGGCTGAGCGAGGTGCGGGCGCGACACCGAGGGTTGCGATCCGTTGCCGGTCACGAAAAAAGACACAAAACGAAAAAAAAAAAAAAAAAGAAAAGACAAGACTAGGTATAAACCACATTCACAAGAATCTTCCTAACATGGAAGATATTTTGAGGCTTGGGAAAATTTTACCTTGGAAAAATAGGACATTGTGATTTCCACCTCCACCTTTCATATAGAAAACAAAAAGACTGTCCTAACAACAATGAAAACAACAAAAACGCAGATAAACCACAAGTCACATGGTTTTGGACACATCAGAATGCAGAGGACATCAGGAAACACAGAAGCCTGATATCTCGGGAGGAGCAGACCCTTCTAAGGAGAAACTAGACAGAAAACCAGACTCACATGTGGCAGAGAATGTGCAGATGTGGAGTTAAAGAAACAGGAAAAAGAAAACAGACAAAAGTTCATGAATTTTTGGAGGCCAATTTTGTCCTGATGTGTCAGTTATGATATCTGGGGACCATGGACATGATGGAAAGGAAGTTTGCATTCATTTGCCAGATGCTAGAAAGATAGCTGAGCGATGAACAGAAAAGGTGCAGACTGTCAGCAATACAAGGAAGCGGTGGGGACTGAGATATATGGGTCAGGCATGACCCACTACCCCCTGCCTAGACCTATCTCCCTCACAATAAAGAAGCCTTAAGCCCAGAAGCAAGGGGCAGGCAAAGACCTGCCGCACCTGGAAAAGGGTAGCTGGAAAAGAAGTGAAGCCCTGTACAACTAAGGGGAGGGCAAGAAGCCATCCTGGGAGCAGGATACATTACTAAAGGCATGGAGAGCTCTGCTGCCTCTGGGGTGTAGAGAATAGGACAGAAACCTTCAGAACAGTTAGAGTTTGGGCACAAAGAGCATTTACAAAAACAAAGCTGGATCAGGACAACTGAGAATTACCCTGCCCCTCACCTGGAGCCTAGAACCAAGTCAGCAGCAACACCATCTACCCTGGGGAGGGGCAGGAGCATTGGCAAGATCCCATCTAAGGCCAAATATCCAGCAACAGCTGAAAGCTGGACACGGAGCCCTACATCTGAGGAAGACTTTCCCACAGCCCCACTCCTGTCCTACCCTTGAGGCAACGGCAGCCTGAGGTGGAGGAACTGAAAGTCTGTGTTCAGTGAAAGTCAGGATAACAGCCACACATCCCCAAGTCAGCTTTTCTCTTGTTTTGATTTTCTCGACTCTTCACAATAATGGTCTCACAATGTAAGAGGTATGCCCATTTCTACAGATAATTACGGCTTACCTCAGTTTATTTGTTCCCCACATAATATTCAGTATGAAACAAAAAGTTTTTACATGCAGAAAAGGAAAAACAAAAGAAAAAGAACCCACACTCAAAAGAAAAAAAAAATCAATAGAAGCAGACAAAGAGATGACCCAGATCTTGAAAAATTAAGATAAGGACATTAGAATCATTTAGAGTAATATGGTGAAAGATCTAGAAAATAAGGTAGCCGGCATCGTCGAGCTCATGCACGTTTTCAGCAGAGCAATGAAAGGGACCCTCTGTGTCAGGCAGTCGCCAGGCGCCGGTGCACAACCACTCATTTTCTCACATGCAAGGCCCGGTGCTTCTGGCCATAGCTCCTTCAGGAACCGAAAATATTCCTCAAGATGGGAATGTGCACAGATGTGATGCCAGGCCTCCTACTGTCTCCATTTAGGGATTGAGTAGAAGGAGTGTCAGCAACAACAATCATGTCACTTTCTCAAAGGTGGGAGGCAACCTAGGACCACCAAGGGGAGACAACCTAGGACCACCAAGGGTGAAATGACCCAAAGAAAGTAGCAGAAGCTGCAGGGAAGTCAGGTCAGTGAGGACAAGAAGATGCTGCTTTATCAGTGTGGGGACATCAGTGATCTTTGCCAGAGCACGCCCAATGGAGTGAATAGGTGACTTTGCCAGAGCAGGCCCAATGGAGTGAAGGAAGCAACAGACTACAGTAGACCCAGGATCACATGGGGGTGAAGAAGAAAGAACCGCTCTGAGGAGCTCTTTTTCCAAGTTTTGGGAACAGAATAAACTGAAATGAAGGACTGGGAAATATATTAAGCTGTTTCTGAGGTCACCGACAACAGGCATAATATCCAGCTACCCTTGGCATCTATAATCATGTACCGAGGGAACTCATTTCCATGTAGAGCAAATATATTCACTGCCTCCTCTAACACAGAAGACAACGATGTAAGAAGAGAAACAACTCTCACGTGTATGCATCAAACACCACATGTCGGGAATTTTATGTAAACATCTCATCATGTCTTCACAACTTTGAAAAGACAAGTACTCACTTCCAATTATGAAACGAGAAACATGAGATTCCAGGAGCTAAATTAATGCTCACCATTAACAATTATGAATGCAAATAGCCTTCAGGCTCAGACACAAACGTTGAGGTTAGCGTTTCTCCCCTGGGCAGTTAGGGAGCAAGTATTCTACTAGAAATGAATAGAAAAAAAGATTCCATATGCTGAGAAAAAATAACCTCAGTAGTAGATAGTTATATGCTATTCAAAGTAGATAGTTATATGCAGTTAAAATGAGGCATAATAGAGACCTGCCTCCCAGGACCTCAGAATGAAATTCACAAATGGATCAGGAGCAAATTTGTTGTAATGTGGAAGAGTCACTCCCAGGTCAGCAAGTTTAAACTTTCATAGGATTCAAGGGATATGTTTTGAAAACAAAGCATAGGGCAAAGTCTCAGAGGAAAATTTCACATTGCCTGTCCCAACAAATTCCAGAGGAGAAGATGGCCTGGCTCACTGAGATCACCATCAGCTACCATGGCAGGTGAAGATGGAAGAGGCAATGTCCTGGCCACTAAATATGTTATTTCACCAACTCAATATTTTTACCATTGCATTCACAGTCAATTCTGAGAAGGTTGAGAAATTTTCTAAATTATTTTTTAAGCTTTATCAAGATACAGTGTAGTTTATTTTCATGTCCCTTTACCAATTCCACCTTTCCCCCCTCTCCTGCACCCTCCAGAAACATCATACATGTTCACATAACCAGATCATGAAATTACTGTTATTGTTGTGTATTCTTCTCCCCCCATTTGTTTGCATATTTATTTATTTATTTATTTATTTTTATTAGCTTCCACAAATTAGTGACAACATGGGGTATTTCTTTTTATTTGCCTGGCTTATTTCACTTAGTAAAATTTTCTCTCATTCCATCCATGTTGCTGTGAATGGATGTATTTTATTCTTTTTTACAGCAGAGTACTATTCTGTTCTGTAGATATACCATATTTTCCTTATCCACTCGTGATAATGGGCACTTAGTCTGCTTCCAACTCTTGGCCATTATAAATAGTGCAGCAAAAAGATGGGAGCACAGGTATCCCTAAAACATCATGATTTCCATTCCTTTGGGTATATACCCAGCAGTGAAATAGCTGGGTCATATAGTAGATCTATCTGTAATTGTTTCAAGAACCTCCATGCCATTTTCTGTAAAGTATGCACCATTTTGCAGTTCCACCAACAGTGTAGGACTTTTTCTCTGCATCCTCACCAGCATTCATCATTCTGAGTCTTTTGGATATTAGCCATCCTATCTGGAGTGAGACGGTATCTCAAAGTAGTCCCGATTTGCATTTTCCAAATGATAAGTGATGTTGAGCATTTTTTCCTATGTCTGTTGGCCATTTGTGTATCTTCTTTTGAGAAATGCCTATTCAGCTCTTTTGCCCATTTTTTAATTGGGTTACTTGGGTTTTTGCTGTTAAGTTGTTTGGGTTCTTGTATATTCTGGATATTAATCCTTTGTCAGATGTATATTTTGCAAATATTTTCTCCCACTCTGCTGGTTGTCTTTTTGCTCTGTTAATTGTTTCTTTTCCTGTGCAGAAGCTTTTTTATTTTATATAATCCTATTTGCGTATTTTTTCTTTAGTTGCCTGTGTTTTGGGGTTTGTATTCATAGTCTATGACCAGTACAACTTCCTGAAGAGTTTCCCCTGTTTTCTTTTAGGAGTTTTATTGTTTCAAGATGAATATTTAATTCTTCAACCCATTTTGTGTTGATTTTGGTATATGCTGAGAGGTATGGGTCTAGTTTTATTCTTCTACATTTGAATTTCCAATTTTCATAGCACCATTTACTGAAGAGGCAGTCTCTTCTTCACCTTTTTGTCTTTTTTTGTGACCGGCAACGGATCACAACCCTCAGTGTCGCGCCCATACCGGACCAGGACCAGCAACGGGATCGCAACCCTCGGTGTTGCTCCCACATCTCGCTCAGCCAGTGAGCAGCCGGTCTGTATGTGGGATCCGAACCCTCGGCGGGAGCGCTGCCACGCTTCCCAAGCGGCGCACTGTAGCAGTGCGCCACCGGGCCGGCCCGAAGCAGTCTCTTCTTCAATGTGCATTTTTGGTGTCTTTGTTGATGATCAGATGGCTAAGGTGTATGGGTTGATATCTGGGTTCTCTATTCTGTCCCATTAGTCAGTGTGTCTGTTTTTATGCCAGTATCATGGTGTTTTCGTTTGTATAGCTTTCTGGTATAGTTTAAAGTCATGTAGTCTTATGCCTCCAGCTTTTTTTTCCCCCCTCAGGATTGCTTTGGGCTTTTGGGGTATTTTGATATTCCATATGAATGTTAGAAATTTTTTTTCCATTTCTGAGAAGAATGTCATTGGATTTTTGATGGTGATTGTATTGAATCTGTTGATCACCTTGGGTAGTGTGGACATTTCATAATGTTGATTCTTTTAATCCAAGAGGATGGGATATCTTTCCATCTTCTTGTGTCCCCTTCAATTTCTCTTGACAGTGGTTTGTAGATCTCCTCATAAAGATTTTTCACATCATTGGTCAACTTTACTCTTAGGAATTTTATTTTTGGGGGTGACTATAGTAAATGGTTTGATTTTCTTGATTTCTTTTTCTGCTAGTTCATTGTTGGCGTATATAAATGCTACTGATTTTTGCATGTTGATTTTGTAAACTGCAACTTAGCTGGAATCATATATCAACTCTAGGAGTATTTTTTGGAGAGTCTTTATGCTGTTCTATATATAGGATCATATCATCTAAAAAGAGGGACAGTTTGACTTCATCTTTTCCAGTCTGGATGCCCTCAATTTCCTTCTCTTCCCTGATTGCTCTGGCTAGGACTTCCAACACTATGTTGAATACGAGTGGTAGAGTGGGCGTCCTTGTCATGTTCCTGTTCTTAAGGGAAAAACTTTCAACTTTGCCCCATTCAGGATGATATTGGCAGTGGGTTTTTCATATATGGCCTCAATTTTTTTTGATATACTTTCCTTCTATATACAATTTATAGAGAGTCTTTGTCATGAACGAATGTTGAATTTTGTCAAATGTTTTTCTAGCATCTACAGAGATGGCTCATGTGGTTTTTTCTTTGATTTTTTTGACAAGGAGTAATACTTTTTTTTTTTATTTGTGTATGTTGAACCAACCTAAAGTCCCTGGGATGAATCTCAGTTGATCATGGTGTATAATTTTATGCATGCATTGCTGTAATCTATTAGCTAGCATTTTATTGAGAATTTTTGCAGATACCAAAACCAGACAAAGATACAACAGAAAAAGGAAACTACAGGCCAATATCTTTCAAAAATTTAATTTTTATTGAAATAACATATAATGTAAAGTGATACATCAGACTGTATCACACTTTGAATAGATAAGTATTTTGTGTGTGAAAATGTGCTTCGATTTTTCAAGGCTGAATAGGTATTTCTTACCATAGCCTGAATTTCAAAAATGTCTGAAAACCACAAGTTTTCTTGGTGAGTTTTTTTTTTTTCTGCCCTTGAAATATGTTCATCAGGTTGCCTATTACTTGTAATGTGGTCATCACACACATCTGCCTACTAAAATGGAAGGTCTTATTTCCTACTGTACTTGCATCTGTGCATGTGTGTGTGCATATGTGTGTGTTGGGGTGTATGTGATTCTTGTGTGTCCTGTGCTGCAACTGCCCACTGCTCCATGGCCCCAGGCCTAGAATAAAGATCTCATCACAAGTGAACAAGCACACGTTATAAAATATAATTAGGGGGTGGTGTCACTATGAGTACATGTTGACAATAATGTAAAAGACAGAGGAGCCTCAGGTGCCTGTGAGTGCAGGGCAACTCGGGCCACTTCAGACGTGTCACAAATAGTACCAGCTCCAACCTTATCAGGACCTTTCCATTCTCTTCATTTAAAAACTCTTTCTTTCATCACCATCACCTTAACTCTCTTAATGCCTCCTTAAAAAGGCTAAGCCTTATCTTCCTCTCTGACTTGTCTTTTCCCATGTGCTTTGAATGAGGCATTGGGGCTCCAGGTCCTGCAGGCTGTGATTCGCACACATCAAAAGCTCTTTATTGGCCGTTACAGTCTCTTTCTTCTCACTTTTGATTTGTGGACTCTCCCCCATCTGCTTCTTTCCCACACTCAGTTCTTCTTCACACTCCTCCTCACTATGTGGCTCTCATACTGGCAGAGAGAGTAAGTCTTGAAAGCAGACAGAGTAAAGGGTTTATGAAAAAGATAAGAAAATAATGGTGATAAAGCAGAGGTTAGAATTTCCCTGTCGACATTTACAAGTTTAGAGCAGCCCGTTTTATGGAAAAGCATGTATTATGTTTCTAGTATGCAAGATATTGTCGGTTAAGCAAGTTGCTAAAGCCAGCCTACTTTTTTTTTTTTTTTTTTTTTTTTGTGATGGGCCACACCGCGCTCAGCTAGTGAGCGAACCGGCCGGCCATCCCTATATAGGCCGGCCTAAATGTCGGCCCAAGCCAGCCTACATTTAAAGAAAGTTAGTATTTCATCTCAAAAGTGGGACTAGAAGAGAATTTATGACTGCCTTTAATCCATCAGAAATGTCATTGTTACATTTTGATCAACATATATTCTCCTTTCCTTTGACATTTCTTCTTTTATTTCCAAATTATTTAGAAGTGTATTATTTAATTTTTAAATATTTGAGGGTCCTCTGGATTTCCTTTTCTTGATGATTTCTAATTTTGTTTCATTTTGCTTAATTTCAGAACACACATGTTATAAGATTTCCATCTGGAGACTTGTTTTATCACCTAACATATGTTCTGTCTGGGTGAGTGTTCACATAGTACTTTACAATTTTCAGTCAGGTCAGGACAGTGTCATCATGTTTATATCCTTACTGATGTTTCATCTGGTGGTTACAGCTATTAGTGAGCAGAATATTAATTGTACAACTGTAACTGTGGATGTTTTTGTATTTCTTCATTAGGTCTTTCGGGTTTATTTAAATGTCTTTTGAAGCTTTCTTTTTAGGAACTTATATATTTATCATCACTATAACATGTAAGATACATTTATTCCTAAGAAAGATCTCTCTTTTTCTGTGGTAACACATTTTGCGTTAAAGCTTATCTTGTCTGATAGTAAGATCTCACCTTGAGCTTTTTATTCTTAACGTTTGTGTAGTATACACCTTTAAAAAAAATCCTTTTCCTTTCAGTCAGTGTCTTTGTATTTAATGTGTGTCTCTGTGGATAGAATATAGTTAAGTCTACTTTTTAATCAAACCAGACAATCTCTGCTTTCATTTAAGTATTTACTCAATTTCCATAAAATTATTCATACTGCTGAATTTCCAATACCAAAAGAAGCCCATATCCAGAAACGTTATAGGTGAATTTCACCAAACATTTGGAGATAATTTAGTCTCTTCTTCCTAAACTCTCGAAAAAATAGAAGCAGTAGAGAAACTTCTCAACTCACTTTATGAGGCCAATGTTATCATGATAACAAAACCATACAAAGACATCATAAGTAAAGAAACATTCTGACCAATATGTCGTACGTAGATGTAACAATCTTCAATGAATTACAAGCAAGCAAAATTCAGGAGCATATAAAAATACTTATACTCTATGACCAAGGTGGACTCATTTCTAGAATACAGGGTTGATTAACAGCCCCAAATCATTTAATATTAGATACCTTATCAATAAAATAATTAACAAAATCACTATGGACTTCCTGGTCTCTGAAACCATAAGCTATAAATATTTCATTTTCTTACACAGTACCCAGTTCCATTTATAATCAACTGAAACAGACTAATTCAGAGGTGTTACATAGTGAGGGGGATGGCCCATGAATAGAAATCCCACATGAAAGATCACTCATAAGGCCTGAACCCTCTCACTGGTGCTTCAGACTTGAGGCAAAAAAGATCCAGAAAGGGGAAGATGTTAGCTTTGCATATAACAAACAAGTATTGATCCTCCTGCCTATCGTGAACAAGAGTTGACTGCACTACATTTTCTGAAAGGTATCAATGACTGGGTGCTATAATAAGGTTTGAAGCAATTTTGAAAAGGGAGAGGTGAGTTAGGCTGAGAATGATAGACAAAAGCCTAGGAAATGGTACTTATTTGAGTGGTCATGAAGGTGTGGATTGAGACGCATGGACACCGCGTCAAACCTGAGAGGGTCTCTACACAGTGATCTCTAAACACACTTTCATTTTTTAAATCTCCCCTCATTGATTATTTCCAGATCCTGAGCTCTCAAAAGCTTAGTGTATCGCTCCACTTGGCATCAAGAGATATTCTTGTGTTCCAGCTATTCTGAGGTCATTCTGCTTTTGATTAGTGCTACCTATTTTGCCACAATTAGCTGAAAACCAATGTTTGCTTCTTTTTGAGATCATTTTTGTGAAACAGAAATCAACTTATAACACACATTGCTTTAATATGCCTAATTTTATACATGCTTATCCCTTTTTAATTGCAACACTTTCTGGAAATTATGTGAACTTAAAGGGTCAATAACACAAGTGTTTGTCCCTAATACCAGTAATCTGTTTTCTAAATCATAATATCTGCAGAAAAATAACAATAATCCTATTTTACATTATTTGAAATGGGAACATCAGATTTCATCACACTTCTCAAAACCAATAAAAGGTAAAGAAAACACAGTATAGTCCATGAATATAAGTCACAGAATTATGTTATGATGTGAGAAAGTTAATACATAGCTTCCTGATCTCAAGAAAATTGTTTAGTTTAATTCACATTGCTTCAACCACACCACAGTTAATTCAGTTGGCTTTTATTGTGGTTTTCAAAACTTCTACATGTGGTTATAAACTTCTGTTTGTTGTATTTGGCATTGAACTGAAGAGTGTCGCTCCCACTCTTCCACTGGTTAAAGACGTTAATTTGCAGGTGCTTAGATGTATCAGCCTTTGCTGTGTAAAAAATCACAAAAAAATCAATCAGCCACAAAAAAAAAGGGAAGGAAGGAAGGAAGGAAGGAAAAAAAGAAAAAGAGAAAAAGAAAATCAAAAGGGAAAGAAATCAACAACAATGGATTGGCTTTTGAAGAATTTTTAAATTTCATCAAGTTTCTAAAAATCAGCATTTGGGTTGAGCTAAGTTCGGAAATTCCTTTATTGGTGTTGTCTGGATGACAGATGAGGCTGTAGGCACCTTGTGTTTTTGACTGAGGCTGGCTGGTTCAAGATGAATTCACTAACATGTCCTGTGGTTCTGATGACTCTTGGCTACACTTTGTGTCTCCAATAGGATAGTCCCGTTTTTGTCCAAATATGGCTGTCCAAGAAGGCAAGCTCCAGCAGCAAGAAATGTTTAAACCTATGTTTGTATCACATTTACTGATGTCCTCTTGGTCAACGTAAGTCCAGTGGCAAAGCCCAAGATATTGGCAGAGGGGACCGCATAAGGCTTTGGATCCCTGGAGGCTTGTCATTTGCAACAATTGCTGGAAGAGTGTACCACAAGAAATATACATGTTTATGTTTTTTCCTATATAATATTGGGTGAAAAATGTTGAACTGCAAGTTGCATATCTTCCAAGAAATTTAGGTTTATAAAAGCTAGAGGTGTTGTAGAGGAAACACTCATATGGAATCCCTTGTCCTATCCCATATTAGCAGGAAAATAGATCATACAGCCCAAGTGAATTTTTATAACATTAACTTTAGTGAAGATGTAATGTTTCTTCCTCTATTTTAAATGAATTAATTATTCTTTTAGAGAAGAGTAACTGTTGCTAAATCACTAGGAAATGTATATCTTATTAACTCAAAAATAAGTTGTGTCCAGTCTCTACAAATAACTCACTTGTGGGTTCATCTTCAGTTAGGGACTTTCTACCCCGTTCTTGAACATCAGACTTTTCTTAAACAGGGAGGCTTTCAAAATTTTTATTTATTCAATTAACTAATTGATTTATATTTCTTTGTTTGTCTTTTCTACAAGTAGCATGTTTTGATCAGGAGAATATAGGACCAATGCCAGTTCTCTTGTGACTCTACTTCTTCCGCCTTCTCTCTCACCTGTGCTTTCAGAGTCCTCTATGTGTGTCCGGGCAACAAATAAATAAATTTCAATGAGTTATCTGTTTAATTATTACCTATGTTCTTTTGCATATATTGTATTTAATGACCCTTTTGAGGTCAATAAATTAAAAAATAAAAGTAGAAATTATTAAAACGGTTTCAGATAGGGGCCGGCCCAGTGGTGCACTGCTACAGTGCGCTGCTTGGGAAGCGCGGTGGCGCTCCTGCCGAGGGTTCGGATCCCACATACAGACCGGCTGCTCGCTGGCTGAGCAAGGTGCGGGTGCAACACTGAGGGTTGCGATCCCGTTGCC
>NW_007739968.1:19995-23275 GCF_000696425.1 Galeopterus variegatus
CCCCCCCAAAAAAATATTGGTTGAATAAATGAAGTGCACTAAAAAAAATAAATAATAAATAAACTAAAAAAAAAAAAGATAAAGTTGACATGCATGTATAGGCAGGTTATGAGACCTCAGAGTCATGAAAGTTGAGTACAAATTTGTCTCTGGTCTTTCTGATGTCCTCAGCAAAAAACACGCATACTTTTTACATGATTAGGATGGAATCTGAGAAGACCACATGCTCAAGTCTCATAGGACATCAAGATTTGCTGACATGAAACTATGAAACGTTGTTTCATTGACTGTACAGACGATGGTAATGAAAGCTTTTCACTACTAGTCTGGAAATAAACATTTTCAGTGTAGAAATGTGGACACAGCTACCTAGTATTAAGGTGAAACACACTTTAAGGTTTTTCTGGGGATGTTAAAATAGTGTGGTCCCAGACAGCTTTTGGAAGGCTGAACTTGATTCAGAGATAAAACCTGGAATGTTTGGAGGACTGAGTTGACCACAGGTCTTTAAGTAACTCTCTATTCATTTCTCACATCTCATCTCTACATGCAGGTTGTGCAGCAGACTGTTCAAAGTTATATTTTCTGGCAAATATTCCCAGAGCTCATTTAAATTTTAATCCACTCAATGTACAGTTAGTTCAGTTATTCAAAAACTCACCAATAACCTAACCAATATTAAATCTAAATATTATATTCTAGTCCTTACCTAACTTGAATCTTCTGTCATATTTGATAATACTGTCTATGATCTGCTCCTGGAAATTCCTCTCTGTTTGTTTATGTCATTGCCTCTCTGATGATTTTTTGTTTGTTTGTTTCCCTGAAGTTTTTTTTCTCTTTTACTTCTTATCATAGCTCATCCAAGAGCTCCATCCTGGGCCCAAGATTTTCACTTTGCACTTCTCCTTGGCTGATGTGGTCCTCTCTGGTTTTTGCACTCCTATTTGTCTACACCTTACACATCCTCTACAGCCTTTAGACCTTAGGTTGAACTCTGTTGCATGCTTCTTTGTAGCTATCCAAAAAGCATCTGAAGCTCAAGAAATCAAAAAATCAAAAAGGAAAACCACATTCTTTCTTCTCTTACTTGTGCTATCACTGTCACTCAGCCAGTGGCCCCAACTTACTGTCAGAGGGTAAACAAAATCAATGCCATTTTGTGCCCAACTTGCCCAGTTGACAGCTTAACCTCGTTTCTTCACTTCGCAGACCAGTTACATCTTAACCTTAGAACTAATGTAAAGGGATCATCGGTTTTGGGGAGTGAATGATTTATTTCAGACAGTGGCAGCAGTGATCTGAGCATAGACATCACAGGACACGCCCCCTCACACACCCCCACACCTCATGCATTAAATGACAACTGGTGAATGGTACCATTCACCTCATTTTTCTTATGATGTTTTTTGTACTTATTCCTAGTCACAGGGACTTTTGCTATATAAATATTATGTAGCCTGCAGAGTAGAGACAGATTTCCTGCTGATATCTGATTCTTCACTGCCTCCAGCTTCCTCATCTGTAAGTCACCCTGATTAATAAATATGTCTGATGGCCAAATGGACCTGCCTGCTTTTTTCTTCAATCTCAAAGTACATTCTCAACTTCGGGGCATCATATTTTAACCCCCTTCCCCAGCATTAACCAAAAGGAGATATTCTTCTGAAATCCTTTTTATTTCTTCAGCTCTAGTCTCATCTAGTGTCAAGTCCTCTACTTCTGTCTGTGCTTTTCATTTCACTCTGATGTCTTTATTTTACTGTTTAACATACAGAGCCAATATTAATAGAGGAAACTTGGTGCTCACAGATCAACACCATAACTATGTAATCTTCCCTGGCCAAATGCCCTTCCATTGGTTTTGTTTAACTTATTTTTCTCCCTGTTTGGGACAAATCAATTGTCTCCTTTTACAATAATGAGTAGAAGACTCATGCACTTAGAACGAGCAGGAAGGAGCTCTGGTATGTTAAAGGGGGACATTTTACCTTACTGGCAAAGCCTAATGAATTTTATTAAAAGAAATATTGTTAGTCAGGAAGTCCTTTCACAGTGCATTCTCAAGAGACAAAGATCAAAAACATCATGACCTAGAACCTGGAGACCTTATTTATTGAAAATAACATCAAATAAATAATTTACTTCATCCCCATTGGAAGGGATTATGTCAGGGATTGATAACTAACATTGGGGCGACTAAACTTATGGACTCATATTTCTTATTTTAAAAAGGCAAATTCACCTGAGTGGACTCCTTCCATCACTGGAGATCTTCTGACAAAGATAACTCAGGGAAAAAAATTTTCTCTCTTTTAACCAGAGCGAGCAGATAAAATCTGGATATACTGCTTATCCCCAAATTCCCAGCCATGTCTCTTTAAGAACTTAGTTTTAATACATCCTTCCACTTATTTTATAATTGTTATTTTTGTACGTTTAGAAATGTTTTGTTTTTCTAGATATTTTGTTCCATGTAAATGTCAGCCCTTGTAATTCTTTGAATTTTGTGTTCACTTGGGAATATTTGTACTCTTAGGTCCATCCAGACTATAGGACTCATCAGCTTGATAAAACCCTAAGAGGACCCTCACATACATTTCTATGCTCAGTTTTCTTCCCCAATCTTTGGCATGGAAGACAATATATCGTTCTGACTAACTCAGTGTTTAGCTGATGGAGGAAATTTGACTGATTGCTGGATATGTCACATTATTCCTAGGTCTTTTTATGACTAATATATGCCACTAGTGATACCTACCACTAATTTTACAGATGTTCCTGATGTTACCTCTTATATGAAACCACCACCACAATACTTTAATGTCAGGCTTCAGTCTACTTCAAACCATAATCCTTGTTACCCCAGGCCTGACTTTTAACCAATCCTCAGACCTAAGCCAGCCCAATATTATTGTCATTAGAAATATGTATTATGAAATTGAACAATAAATCCTTATTACCCAACTACTTCATTCAGTAGGCTACTATGTAAATGGATTTGGAAAGGACATAAAGGATAAGATCCATGGTTTAATTTGGTATTATCAAACTTTCCCTTGAACCAATCCTTTAATGAAAACACCCTCTAAAGAGCTATACATGTCCCTTCAAAACACATTTTTGTGGGCCGAGCCCATGGCGCACTCGGGATAGTGCGGCGCTGGGAGTGTAGCGGTGCTCCCGCCACGGGTTCGGAACCTATATATGGATGGCCAGTCGGCTCACTGGCTGAGCGCGGTGCGGCCCATCTCAAAAAAAAAAAAAAAAAAAAAAAACA
>NW_007739968.1:23945-32876 GCF_000696425.1 Galeopterus variegatus
TGGCTGGCAAAAGGAAGGTTATGCTAGTAGGACATGTCATATACTTTTAATTCTTACATAAGACATGTTTCAAAGGAAGACATAGAAGTGGCCAACACAAACATGAAAAAGTGCACAACATCACTAGTCATCAGGGAAATACACATTAAAACTACACTGAGATACCACCTCAAACTGTTTGACTGGCTATAATCAAAAAGACAGTGAATAACAAATACTGGTGAGGGTGTGGAGAGAAGAGAACACTCCTACACTGTTGATGAGACTGTAAATTAGTACAACCAGTATGGAAAACAGTGTGGAGGTTTCTCAAACAACTACAGAGAGATCTTCCATATGATCCGGCAATCCCACTTCTGGGCATATACCCAGAGGAATGGAAAACATCATGTGGAAAGAATAACTGCACTTCCCTGTTCATCGCAGCTCTGTTTGCAATTGCCAAGATATAGAACCAAACTAAAAGTACATCGATGGATGATTGGATAAGGAAACTGTGGTATATGTACACCAAGGAATTCTACTGTGCCATAAAAAAAAATGAAATTCTCCCATTTGCAATAACATGGATGAGCCTGGAGAAACTTATGTTGATTGAAATAGGCAAGGCACAGAGGGACAAAAACCACATGTACTCACTAATATGTGGGAGCTAAGAGGGAAAGAGTGAAGGAAAGAAAGACCACAGTAGTGCATTGGACTTGCAGAGGGAGAGAACATTCCTTGAGCTACAAAATGGAGTGGGGCAGGAAAGGAGGAGGGAGAGGGAGGTTGGGATAATTGGGTGGGGGACACGGGGTACAAATGCAATTTGTGGCAATGGGTATGCTGCCAGCATGAGTCTGTCTCTCACTTCATGGGTGCAGATTTGTATCTCATGAATATTCCAAACCAATTTTTTTAAAAGTCAAAAAAAAAAAAAAAAGAACTACTAGATATCTATCCTTTTCTCATTATCTACTAAAGACCAAGTGGACTATGTGAGCAAGACATAACGATCACGTTGTTCATAGTATACGAGAACTCTTAATACCTAGTGCAGAAGTGCTTGTCAACAGAGATATCATTTGAAACCCATATGCTATCATTGGCCAAATAGCTGAAGGTAATGTCAAAATCATTGATGCTCAACCAAAATCCCTTAATTTTCACAAGTTGTACCATATTAATAAAAGTGCACTAGATTATTTGTTATTTAAACAAGTCCTTGTTCCTTTAAAGATTTTCTAAATTATCTTGAAAATTGAACATTTTCCATAGTTTATCTCTCTCCTCTCTTATTGTCTCAAAGGCAGAGAAAGAAGACCAGATAACATTTGTGTATTATTCCCAGGAATCCGCTTAGACACGTCCCTGAGATAGTGAGAGGACCTTTCGAGTTTACATGTTATTACGGGCAGTAGTGTTGCCATTTATCATCCGCCACATGATCCATGGTAACACTAAGAATTGAAAATCAACAGGTTAGAGGCAAAAGAAAGCATCTAATCAGGTACAGGAATTACAACCCAGGTAGCACTGAGGCACTGCATCATTCGAGAGGTAAAAGAGGGCGTACATTTATGGAAATTTATTAATATTAGAGAAGTACTTGTCAGATTATTTCATTGGTTAGTTTAAGAAAGAAGTCTTTAATCATTCATAAAATGAGGCTTTTAAGTTCATGTGCAAGGGAAATCTATACACAGGTTTCCTTTTTTTTTTTTCCCCTCACTAAACTTTTTATTTATTTATTTTTTATTTATTATTTTTATTTTGTCAATATACAATGTAGTTGATTATNTCGCTATCGGGGCATTTTCACACTCTGTGTACACTAGATGGGGCTATTGAGCCTTGCTAAGTGTTCACGCAGGGTGTGTAATTGTTATTATTTATTTATTTATTTATTTCTGAGACTCCACCTCCTTTTGCCAGACCCCTCCCCACTCTGTGTGCTCCGAACAGGGCTGAGGCGTGTCTTCTACAAACCTTGTCTTTCAGCTGAGACATCAAAGCTGTGCCCTGCCCCGCCCTGCCCAGACGTCCAGTCTCTCCCACTGCCAGGTGTGAACTCCTCTGGGGAGGGTCCCTCAGCACACAGTTCCTCTTTGACTCCCCCTAACATGGGTTGGCCCTCCGGGAGAGCTCTCCAGTAGCTTCAATGTAGCTCCAGAGCACTCCGGGCTCCCCTCTCCCCACCAGAAATCAGTTAGGGGTTCTTCCAAACTGAGGCCCGCAGAGATGGTATCTGCCTCCCGGAAACAGGGAGTTTACCTGGGGCCGACGCCCAGGGTGTGGTGGAGAGACGATCTGTGTGGGCTCCTCTTCCCTGCCCTCCCGATGCTGGCCGGGGGCTCCCCATGCTACCAGCCCTGTCAGAGATCTGCGGGGAGAGTGGGATTGTAGGCCGGTCCACAGGCCCTGTGGTGTCCTGCGTCAAGGTAAGCAAGTGGCACGTCTCAGTGAGGAGCCGCACCAAGCAGAGATGGCTGGCCTGCCTGCTCTAAGCAAGCCGTCTCTGCCCCCACCCGAGAAAATGGAGGCAGCTCTGTTGCGGGTGCCTGGCCTGGTGTGGTAGGCGGGAGCCAGGCAGGCGGGGAGTAGTTGGGATTTGCCCCGAAAGTGGGGCTGGGCTGGGGGTGACTCAAAGAGCTCACAGAGTTGGTCCAGTCCGGCACCTTCCACTCCGTTTCTGTGTCATCTCTGCTGACTTACTTGGCCTTTGTTGTTTCGGGCTGCTCACTCGAACCCGCAGCAGGGCTTGGGCGCTCTCAGGAGTTTTCTTTTGTGTCGGCCCTAAAACCTCGAACCTGTTGTTGTTTGTTTGTCATTGTATGTTCGTTGTTGAAAGATTTATTCGTTTTTTGTTGCTCCTGGAAATGCAAATAGTACTCTGGTATCACAGCGCACACTTCTCAGGGTCACGCTGTCTCCTGGCACGGCCGCTCCAGACCCGCCGCAATCTTACACAGGTATCCTTTAAGACTAGGTCTGTTTTCTTGTATTGTACATTGTGGGGAACAACTTGATTTCTCTTTGTTTCTTTGTGGGTCTTGAAGTTCATAATAAATTCCACCGAAATCAGCATCTCCGAATGGACTCACTGACCTCATTACAGGAATATTGCTAAGCTGTCATCTACATGCCTTTTTCTTCAGTTTCCAATGAGATTTTTCTCACTGCACTTCAGTCCCTCTCAGGGTGTCTTGACAGACTTGCAGTTTGCACTAATGGTCTCCTTTGAGGTGCAGCTTCTGCTCAGGCTCACAACCAATGTCTCAACTTGTAGCTATTTATTACTGCAGCATCCCATTTGCAGACACCGAATTTTGTTTCAGTTACCTATTCTGTTTAAAAATCCACACCAAAGAGATGGCAGTTTATAAGAAATTATTACCATCTTTGGTTCTCTGACTTAGAAAATCTTGTAGGCTGGCTTATCTGCAGCCACTAAGTAGGGTAGCAGCTGAGAAATCATGTCAAAGCACAACTGGGCTTGTGTCCAAGAAGGTTCACTGGTGGTTTGCAGCAGATGCAGCTGGAGACTCATGGGGGCTGTCAATGAACATACCCGCTCACGGTCTTTCCACGTGGTTCTCTACCAGGGTGGTCATGGGGTAGTTCTATTAGAGTGAGCAGGGGTGAAGCCATGCTGGGAGCAAAAATCGTTTGGGCTCTAGGCATACTTAAAAGACACAGGTTTGTTTTTCTTTTTTTTTTTTCTTAGCATGCATTTTTCGTAGTTTCCTCTTTTCCCACAGGTACTTCCTATTTTGAACCCTGGTTATGGGGCAAGATGACATTATGTACATAAATATAAAGTTGTTTTCCAGTTAGCCTGGAGCTGCAAACTTGCCACCAGAAATGTACTATACAGACCCTGAGAAACCCAGGAAGACATCAGCAAAGCTGTGTTGTTCCTACCTCAAGCCAAATCAAGATCCTGCAGGACCCTAGGACAGTGTCAAGGAGGAGAACGGAGGCTGGACAGAGACTTGGCAAAACCGCACACCGGGTTTCTTGCATGGGGTCAGCACAGCTCAAGTGTCCTCCCTCCTGCTTTTCATTTCCCACATTCCATTCCCTCAACCCTGTCTTTAAATATCCCTCATTAGGCCTGAGTCTTTCAGATGGCTTTTGTATGACAAAGCTCCTTCAGTTTTGCCAGGCAGATGGGTTAACCTAACATCTCTCCTCAGGTCACTGCTCTTCCTGAATAAAAGTTGACTTCCATTTTCACCACCATTTGGGTTTGGGGTTCTTTGTTTTTGTTTGAAGGCAGGCGGCCGACTTGGGTTTGTTAAATGATGTTTGGGCAGCATCCATTGATAAACCAAGCCAGAAGAAGTGTGTCCTGGGTGGTTTCCCTGCCCAAGTTCTGTGGGAGTGAGTCTGGGTCCACCTGTGGGTATCAAATACCTGTGGTAGGCGAGGCCTGCAGCTGGGATTTTGGAAACTTTCCTCTGTCTTCTAGCAGCAGAGGTATCCACTGATCTCCTACCCTGTGGTTGGTGATGGAAAGCAGCATTTAAGGGGTTGACATGTTCTGAGCTGGGTGGTCCCACCGGTACTTCTCTTTCCACACTGGTGGCTGGTGAAAGGTAATGCTGGGCTGTCAGAAGTGACTATTCTGCACTTTTTGTTATTATTAAAAACACCATTTGGTTGTGAGAAATTACTCCTGGACTAATAACCAGCTTTTTTCTTGAAGGAGTTTGTTTGTGAGCTTTGTCTGTTTAGGTTTGAGTAAGTTGTGCCTTTGGGTCAGCAAGGACCTGATGACTGAAAAGAAAAATTTTGTTCTGAGTTTCTTTTAGCTTGAGAAATAGAAACCATTATATTTGTCCAAGTCTCTGGGCAAGATTTGTCTACCTGTGTACAGAGTTCTGCAAGTGTTAAACAGAAACTCACTGTTAATGGCAACCCAGCTAAGATAAGAAACAAGAGAAACTCCTCATTAGAAAGAATTAAGGTTACTTGTAGATTTAGTTTTTCTTATACAATTCAACCAGCCCTAGCTAAGTGTGATATCTGAGAATTTAACTCAAAACTCACTTGCAACTGAAAGATAAAAAATGAGTAAAATGGTCTGATTCAGACTGCGATGGAAATTGCTGTACCTAAGGTCTGTTCCATGGCCTTTATTGGGTTACCTATAGGAGCAAATAAAGTTTAGCCACGTGAAAAGGTCCGATTTTGCCTGCAGAATGATTTGGATTCAACTCTATGTTGTGAACTAGTGAGTTTGTATTACTATCTCATGACTGAAATGAGGCATTAAGGTATTTGTGTGTATGAACACGTGTTTAGGTGTGTCTACACATGGGTACATGTATTATGTTGTATGTCGTGTCTTGGAATTTGAAGCAACTTGCTCTGATGCTCATGCTGGTAATTCTCATCATTTGGGGTTTTAGCCATTTGTTCGTAGCTCCTGGTGAATGAAACAGTTACTAAACTTGCTGTTTTGGAACTTCTTTTCCTTATCTTTTGAGCTTTTAGCCATTTGTTCGTAGCTCCTGGTGAATGAAACAGTTACTAAACTTGCTGTTTTGGAACTTCTTTTCCTTATCTTTTGAGCTTTTAGCCATTTGTTCGTAGCTCCTGGTGAATGAAACAGTTACTAAACTTGCTGTTTTGGAACTTCTTTTCCTTATCTTTTGAGCTTTTAGCCATTTGTTCGTAGCTCCTGGTGAATGAAACAGTTACTAAACTTGCTGTTTTGGAACTTCTTTTCCTTATCTTTTGAGCTTTTAGCCATTTGTTGGTACCATCTGATGAGTAAAATAGTTCTACCTCGTATTTTTGTTCTGTTTTCTGTGGGTGTGTCATTTTTGGTTGTTTTGTTTCGCTTGTTTGTTTTGTTTTGTTGTCATTGTTTAAATTGTACGTTGAATTTTAAAAATGGGATAAACATTCATATATACAATGATATATGGCAGAAAGTTCAAAATTTCTTGCTTCCTAGCTTTTCACTAAAAATTGGGTTATTAAACGTTAAAAGTCTAATTAGAATGTATAGTTCTGTAGAGATGTGCATTAAAAAATAAGGTGTGTTTCTGATGAGAAAGGAATCAGTATATAGAAGACAGATGTGAAGAAAGCTGTGAATATGAAGATGTAGTTCTGGTTGGGGAGGTTAAAAAGAAAAGGGAATATTTTTGTCTGAGAATGCATCTTCTGTAATGAGTTTTTGTCCTTAAAATGACTGGCTGTTTAGGACAGAGGAAGTAGAGGACAAAACAGAATGTCCAAAGCATGTTATGGAAGTGTCTGAGTAAGTCATAATAATGGTTTCTGAAGAATTTTGCATGTGATAAGCTTGGATACAATGAGAAGGGAATTATTTCTACATCTTTCTAAAGATTGAACTTTGACATTACAAAGACACCAATGTAGAACTAAAATTTCCCCCATATTAGAACATAGTTTTCTTGATGTATTGATCTGTTCTGAGGAAGACTTCAAGAAGTTCTGATTTTTCTCTAAAGGCATCTACAGTCACATTCACCTAAAACATGGTAACAAGTACTTTTAAACACCAATTTCAAATTACTTCAAGATCAACGGATAAAATGAAAGTTTTCTCGTACTCTAAAATCAAATCTAGTGGGTTAAAAAACTGCTAATTAGGATCAATCAAATCAAATATTAATTACATAAAGTTAAATAATAAAGGCAATGTTTGTACCTACCATTGTTGGTTCTTTACTCAAATGTTTTGTTTTTCAGATTTAAGGAAATTTTCTCCCCTAATATATCCAAAATTTACAGCAATTTGGTAAACCATATCTTTATGAAGAAAGATGGAAATATTTGCTTTTTTAAAAACCTGATTCCTGCAAAATCCAAAACTGTGAGTATCTGTGACTTTCATGCCAACATGTTTATTTACAGAAATAAGTTTAATAAGTATTTCCCCTCTATAACAAGATACAATTGGAAATAATGGGTATAGGGTAGCACGGCTCCTCTAAGTCCTTGCCCACACTTCATGTTGCCCTAATTTGGGTAACTGCTGTTTCATCCCCCAAACCTCCCCACGCACCCCGACTTAGAAGATGACAAGCTGGGAATGAGCTTTTCCAGCTCTGAGGGATCAGTACAAAGAAAAGACATTTTCGATCAGAAAATTGATCATCAGTACTTCATGAGAAATGGTTTGATCAAAAAAGGGGGAAACAATAGGTTATCTACACAGAAGCAGTTCTCTAAAAATAGTCACAGCCTTGAAGTAGGGGCTCATGCCTTGGATGAGACATCCTATTCCTAAACAAATAATTCATGTCTTTACATTTTCGATGTACCAATTAATGTACACCTTGCTAACTCAGTAAGCCACCTGTTACCATCAACTGTTAAGAGAATAAACAATTAGTTAATGTATCATTTGAGCTTTGCTATCAGTGTAATGTTGCCTTGTCTCATGAGTTTGGGAGTATTAGTTTCTTTTTAACTCTTTTTGAATACTTTGAGGGGTATTGCTGTTAATTCTTCTTGAAATGTTGGGTAGAATTCTCCAGAGAAGTCATCTAAATCTGGGATTTTCCTTGTGGGGAGGCTTTTGATTACTGGTTCAATCTCCATCCTCATTAGAGTCCTATTTATATTTCTTATTTCTTTAAGATTCAGAATGATAACATTCATTTCTAAGAATTTATCAGTTTTGTCTTGGGTATTCAATTTTGGGTGAAGAACTCTTCATATCATTTTATAATCATTTTTATTTCTGTGGCATGAGATGTAATGTCACCTATTTCATTTACTATTTTACTACTTCACTCTCTTTTTCTTTCTTCTCTACGTTTATATAGCTAAGAATTTGTCAATTTTATTGATTTTTTCTAAAGCCAATTCAGCACTGTTGGTTTGTTTTTGCTTTTTTTTTCTAATCACTTTTTTCTAATCATTTTTCTTCTAATCATTTTGCTTTTCCCCACCCTGTTGCTTATCTATGTTCTAATCATTTTTCCGCTTGTTTTTTCAAGAGTTTGTTCCTGTTTTCTAGTTTTTTGAAGTGTAATCTTTCTTCTCTTTAATGTAAGTTTTGCTCCTAGCACTGCTTTCACTGTGTCCTTGTTATATTTTTATTTCCAATTGTTTCAAGGCTTTTTTGTACTCAGAAATTGTAATTTTATTGTTTTCAGTTTAGTAGAATTATGCAGTATGTCCTCTATCTCTGGCTTTTTTCACTAAGCACAGTGTGCTTCAGTTACATCCATGTTGTCACAAGTAGCATGATTTTTCTTTTTTTTTTCAGGCTGAATAATATTCCTTTGCCTGTATATACCTTTTGTTGTCTGCTCAACTGTGTGTGGGCATTTAGTTTGTTTCCATGTATTGGCCTTTGTAAATAATGGTGCCAGCTCTATGAGTTCCTGATATTGATTCCTTTGGAAGTATATCAAGAAGGAAAATTGTTACATTATATGGTACTTCTATTCTTAATTTTTGAAGTAACTCCATGCTGTTATTCATTTGTGTCTTTACCAATAAACATTCTCACTATCAGTGTACAAGCGTTCTCTTTTCTCTGCTGCCTCACCAACACTAGTTCTCTACTGTCTATTTGATAATTGTCATCATAATAGACTTCACGTAAAATCTCATGTTGTTTTTGATTTGCATTTTCCTGGCAATTAGTGATGTTGAGAACATTCTGAGACATCCCATTTTTTGATTGGGTTGCTTGTTTTTTTCTTGTAAAGTTGTTTGAGTTCTTTATATATTCTGGATATTAGTCCTTTGTCAGATGTGTATTTTGCAAATATTTTCTCCCACTCTGTTGGTTGTCTTTTAGCTCTTTAATTGTTTCTTTTGCTGTGCAGAAGCTTCTTAGTTTGATATACTCCCATTTGTTTATTTTTCCTTTGGTTGCCTGTGCTTTGGGGGTCATATTCATGTAGTCTGTGCCCAGCCCTATTTGCTGAAGGGTTTCTCCTATGTTTT
>NW_007739969.1:0-449 GCF_000696425.1 Galeopterus variegatus
AAGAGGCGGAGCAAGAGAAAGACTCCAAGGAGGGTGTACGTTTGTCCTGTTCAGGGACAGGCCAGGGGGCCAATGTGCCTGGAACAGAGTGAAGGGAAGAGTAATAGGAAATGAGATCAGAGTGGTAACAAAGCCAGATCCCCATGGTAGAGCCCTGTAGGCCATTGTAAGGACCTTGCTTTTCCTCTATGTCCATGGTCTCAAAGTGTGGTTCCCAACTAGCAGCATCAGCATCCCCTGGGAATTTGTTGGAAATGAAAGTTCCCAGGCTCTGCCTCATCCCTACTGAATTAGAAACTCTAGAGTGGGGCTAGCAATCTGTGTTCTAGCAAGCCCTCTGACTCTGATGCACTCTGAACTTTGCAAACAACTTCTCTAAATGTTAATGGAAACCATCTGAGATCCTTGAACAGAGGACTAATCCATCTGGGTTCTGTGCTGAAAATACT
>NW_007739969.1:2430-3024 GCF_000696425.1 Galeopterus variegatus
GGGGTTGTTAGCTCAGAAGCCTCATATTGTCTAACCCCTCCACAGAAGCAAAAAGAATCAGCCTTATTGGGATATCTAGCAATTATTCAAAATTTCCAAAACTACATGTCTCTCTTATCTCTCCACTCTGAACGAGCTCACCTTTCCCTACTTGGCATTTCTCTCATGACCCACTGCCCTCCTAGTTGCCATTGCATCTAGCATAAATGTCTCTATTTGACTTTTAGGGTCCTTATGATCTCTGCCCACTTCTCCTATGCCCNGGGTTTTCATGGGATTACTACAGCCAATGAACTTGCAAACCTCTGCTTGGTTCATTTATAAATGTTGGCAGGTGATGAGAATGAAATGAATGCTTATAACAATTACATGCATCTCTGTTTATTTATCTCTTTGAAATTAATCTTAGAGTTTCTCCAACATGTAATGCTAAACACATGTCACTTATTTTGAACTTAATACAATGCATGGAAATGTTTATAAGAATTAGAGGCACTTCAGAGCCTGTCACGAGGATAGACTATTGACACAATCTGCTTATGTCTTCTGAAACCTGTATTTAGTCACGGACAACTATATGTTGCTCTTTTAAGA
>NW_007739969.1:4977-5724 GCF_000696425.1 Galeopterus variegatus
TCCACTCCTGCCATTTTCCTGTTTAAAACCATTCAATGCCTCTTTATTGCTTACAGCATGAAGCCCTCACTCCTTAGCATGACATATAAGGTACTCTGCTGTGCAAACAGGGCATGGAAATGTGTACCATCAGCACCTTGCAGTATAAATGCAAGATGGGGCTTATTAGGGAGGGTTGGCCAGGATAGCTTTTCTAGCTTCAGGGCACTAGAGTTCCCTCCTCTGTCCTTTTAAAAAGTGAACAAAAAGTTTCTGATAGCAGAGTTTCCAAGATCTGACTCCTCAGACAGCCTCTCTCGCTTTTATTTGAAGCTTCCCCTTCTTACGCTCCTGTTGTTCCTGTCCTGCCTAATTTGGTTTGTACTCCCTGAAGTTTCTCCTTGGTGTGATGTTTTGTCTTAGAAACAAGTTCTAGTTGGTTAGTTCCAAAAGGTTTTAGGGTCCAGGTTCAGTACCATCTGTCATTAGTGTACCTTTGTCTCCTTGCACTCACCTACAAATTGGATCCTGCAAAATTCCTTTTTATTTTTGTTTGTTCTCAGATTGGGCCTCCACAATTCCAGTGAATGCTTATTGGCATTTTGGGGTTCTCACACTCTCAGGGCCATCAGAGCCAAGTTGCCTTTTTTTCTTTCTTCCAGCACAGATGCTGATATCACGTGGGTCTTAACACCTGTTGGTGGTTTGTGCTCATATATGTGGGTGTTCCTTAGGATACCATAATTTCTACTTTTATTGTAGATGTTT
>NW_007739969.1:7435-8153 GCF_000696425.1 Galeopterus variegatus
GGAGACAGCCTAGGATCTTGCAGTTCTTGCTCCCATTTCAGGTTTAGGATATCTAATGATGTTGTTTTAGTATTAGGCAATCCATACTGTGAAGTTCAGTGTCACTAAGCCACATTATATCAAATCATGACAAAAAAAAAAGAAAAAGGAAGAGGAATTTATCACACCATAAGGAAAGAAATAAAGGCCCAGCCATTTTTTCTATAGCTGGTTGTGAAATTGTAGTTAATTCTTATGACTTCCCTTCTCTATTACCCATCTGATGTTTCTTTGACTTTAGGTAGCACCTCAGCTAGTTGGGATTCTTTCCTGAGTGAGGTGACACATATGACCCAAGCCTTCATTTCTAAGAGAACTGAGCTGTTGATGATCCTGCCTAGAGACGTTCATGAACTTTTCCACTGCAAATGATGCCACCAGGAGGTGTCCCAGGAGAGTCCCTGAATTTATTCCTTTCTCTTCTCTAGTCTCTTCTCACAGCAGCAACCTTATGTCCCATCTAATGCTACAAAATCATTCTTTGCATGTCCTCCCAGGAGCATGAGAAGCCCAAAACATCCAGGAGGCAATTGCAACTTCCAATTCAGTGAAATAAATTTTGTGTTTCCTCGTGGGAACACACCTCCACTGAGAGGTAATGTAGTATGGTGTTTAAAGTATGGGCCCTGAACTTAACTGGCACTTAAACTGATTGTGTGAAATTCCATCCAGCTCCATC
>NW_007739969.1:9441-11967 GCF_000696425.1 Galeopterus variegatus
TTTACAAGGGTCCATATCCTTGTTCTATAAGGCCATCTATTTCTGGGTGATGGGCACATGAAATGACCAATTAATTCATGGGTATCGGCCTATTGTCTTAATTCTTCTCTGTAAAGCAAATTATTTGATAAGAAATAATATTGTGTGGGCTGCCATGATGACATCTAAGGCTTTATTCAGACCATAGATGACATGTGACAAAAGTGTGCTAGGAAAGAAAGAAAATCCTAACCCAGAATATCTTTTTCTTCCAAGGGGCAAATCACCGACCCTTCATAGTGGAAAGGTTTGATGTAATGAACATGCCACCAAGAAGCTAGCTGATCACCTTGAAATATGTTGTCATATCAGGGGCTAGTTTTGATGGCTCTTGCTTTTCCAGATTCTCCTGATGAGGAAAAGTTCTTTTTCTTAGTCTTTTCAGCTCTTGTTTACATGGACCCGGTGATCCATCTGCAAGTAGAACTAAATGCTGTTCACTTCTGAACACAAACTATATTATGAAGAATAGAATCCCAATACCAACTGAGCTTTGTTCGTGAGAACACTGAGCAATTTTTTAGTTTTCTATTGCTGCCATAAAAAATTACCACAAGTTTCGTATATTAACAACTCAAATTTATAATCTCACAATAGGTCAGAAGTCTGACATGGGTCTCAACAGATTAAAATCAATGTGTTATCAGGGCTGTGCTTTTTTCCAGAGGTTCTGAGAGGATCTGGTTCTTTCCTCTCTGAGCATATTGACAGAATTCAGTTCTTGAAGGGTGTAGGACTGAGGTCCCCACTTCTTTGCTGGCTGTCAGCTGTGGTTTCCATTATATGTCTTCACAGCCAGCAATCATAGGCTGAGCTCTCTTCACACTTTGAATCTGTCCTGCCTCTTCCTGTGTTGCATATGACTCTTCTGTCAGGAAAGGATCTTTACTTTTGAGGACTCATGTGGTTAGACTGGGTCCACCAGGATAATACGGGGTAGTCTTCTGAAGATTTATAAGCTTAATCACATTGGCAAAATTCTTACTGCCAAGTAACATAGCATACTCACAGAGTTTAGGGCATGAACATCTCTGGGAGCCATTTAATCTACCACAAGCAAGCATTGCAATGGCTGGAGAAGGCTGACTAATGTTCACCTGTTTCTCTGCAGTAAGAAAATTTTGCTGATTATTCACATGGGACACAATATTGTCATATCAGTATCCTCAAATTTTTCTTATCATATCATATCATATCCTCAAATTTTTCTCCTTCCAAGTCCCTAACCATTTGGTAAGCCATTAGCAACCACCTAGATCCTCAATGGAGTTCATCACTTTTTCCAGGCGAAGTGGAAAAAGAGACGTACTGGTCAAAGGAGAGTTAAGACATCTCCGAGAAAGCCGTAAAGGTGTACACTTGTCCCATCAAGTGAAAGAAAATTGCTCTGGTGTCCTCTATTTGTTGGAAATTGCAGGGGGTGGGAAGCATTTGTCAGATTAATAACTCCATACTCAATATCAAAGGCTGTACTGATTTGTTCTAATAAGGAGACTAGAAAGGAAAAGCACCTGCAGTTAGAGTCATACGTTATTAAACTCACAATAATCCACTTCCATTTTTTAAGGCTCATCTATCTGTGGTAGTGGCTAAACCAAAGAACAAAACATGCCTGTGAAATGGAATCATCAGTTTTGCATTTTTCCAAGTATTTGATGGTGACATTGATTTCCATGATTCTCATAAGGATGTGGTTTCTATTTTGATTTATTATTTTGGTAGGAAGCAGAAAGTGTAGAGGCCTCTGTGTATCCCTTCTCAGCACGATATCACTCGCTCCATTGGTAAAGGGGACTGGGGGAGGATTTTCCTTGAGCGTATTTATTCCAATAATGAAGACATTAGTTTTGAGTTCCATTGGCCCACCATTATTAAATGACTTAGACCAAAACTCCATTTGTCACCTGTTTAGCATAAACCTCCATTCCGACTGTGAGATCACTATGGTGTTCTGGGTACCCAAGCAGTTGTGTCAGTTTAGATCTGATGTCCAAAATACATAAAAGATTTAGATATTTACCTTGAACAGTGGGTAAATATCCACAGGTACCTTGTATTCTAAGTATAGATTTTTCCCTGGAATGTGCCTGATCTTCCCTTCATTCAAGGGTTTCTTTGAACTTGGGTTCAGGAATTGGGTGAGGGGCCATGATCACTATAACATAGTGGCAGTTGAAATCAGGCCTCAGCTTATTCAGTTATGTACATCAAGTGGGGCTTTAGTAGGTATGGAAGGAAAAGTAATGTTCACAAATATTCCACCTGGTCCATTCATTCTTCCTGCCTCGGTGCCATGTGACTATTTCTGCTTAATGGGCTGTGAACAGAAGTACCATGCGTTACTTCTAAACTAAAGTCTAGAAGAGCAGACATGAGTTCCCTATGTGGTCTCTTCCCATTCCATGGTGACTGTGAATCAGATCACAGGAATAAAGCAGACTAGGTCTCCAAGTCACTGCATGATCAATAGCCCTAGAGAGTCACTCA
>NW_007739969.1:12207-14564 GCF_000696425.1 Galeopterus variegatus
AGGATACCCGCACCTCCATATTTATCACAGATCTATTTGCAATAGCTAAGAGTTGAATCAACCTAAACATCCATCAATAGATGACTGGATAAGGAAAATGTGGTACATATACACAATGGAATGTTACTCAGCCAAAAAAAGGATGAAATTACTCCATTTGCAGCAATGTGGATGAGCTTGGAGAAAATTATATTAAGTGAAATATGCCAGGCACAGAAAGAGAGATACTACAAGTTCTCACTCATAACTGGGAGCTGAAAAATAAATGAATGAATAAAAAAAGAAAGAAAGAAACAACAATCACAATAATAAACTGGATTTTCAAAAGTTGAGAACAGAACTGAGGTTACTAGAGGTGGGAAAGGGGAGGGGGAGGGGGTTTAGAGAGAAATTGGCTAATGGACACAAAGAATGATTGTGTTTTACTGATAAATATGCTAATTATCCTGATTTGATCATCACATACTGTACACAAGCACTGATAATCAACTCTGTGCCCCACAAATATGTACAATCATCATGTTTCAATAAAAAAGAAAAAAAAGTTGTTTTTTTCTATTTTGGTGAGGATCTTCTAAATTCATTTCCACACCCATTTGAAGGACTTTTTCAGATATAAGTTAACAAGTCCTGCAATTCTTTTGGAATAAAGTGCTCTTTCTTGATTTGATTTATTGTTTTCTCCTTGGAATATGATGGGATCTAATGTAATTGTAGGTTTGGAGAAACAGAGGGTTGGAATAGGGTAGAGGGAGGATCATAAGGGAAATCAGCTTGCTGTTGTAGGGTAACTCCTACATGGGTGTGGGGAAGGTGGTTTCCAAGAGTGTAGGAGGGTCAGTGAAGGGTAGAGGTTCTGGACACCAGGACACCCCCAGATCCTGCCCTGAATATCCAATGTTTCCAATGTTCTCTTCTTCCTTAAACAGTGGCCCAATTGAAAAGACATCACAAGTCAACTAATTCAGCAGATTTCGTAATTTGGCAATCTGCAGGAAAAAGTATCTTTGGTAAGTTTGCTTTGTAGTTAACATTAATCCTAAAAATGCGACTGAAAAGAGATTCTTTCATACCATTCATAGAAAATCTAAGAATTTAGAAATTTAGGTGCATTGTTTTCTTTAAAACATTGTCTGAGGTTAAAATAAGTAGCTCCTCACCCTGTAGAGCCTGAATTGGTAGCAACAGTCTCCCAAGCTTTGCTCTTAGTAGACACTTTATTCCAGACAACCAAAGGTAATAGTTTGATTAAATAATTTGCTACTGTGTGTCATAAATGAGAATTATATCCTGGAATAGTGATGTGACATCCAATGCTTTCTGACTTACCTAAACAAGACAACAAANTAACTGATCTTTGACAAAGGCACCAAGAACATACATTAGGGAAAGGACTGCCTCTTCAATAAATGGTGCTGGGGAAACTGGATATCCATATGCAAAAGAATGAGACTAGACCTATACCTCTCACCATATACCAAAACCAACTCAAAATAGATTAAAGACTTAAATATAAGATCTGAAATTATAAAACTCCTAGAAGAAAATGTAGGGAGAACACTTAAGGATGTAAAGACTTTATGAATAAGACCTCGAAAGCATAGGCAACAAAAGAAAAAAANGGAATAAAGCAGACTAGGTCTCCAAGTCACTGCATGATCAATAGCCCTAGAGAGTCACTCAGACCAGTAGCAGACTTTGTGCAAATGAGAAACAAACTTTTAAGTGCAAAGCCACTGAGACTCAGGGGTCATTTTCCTAGCACAACATTAATCAGCCTATCTTGACTAATTCAGTGGGGAATCCATCCTTACAGTCAGAGGACCCCAAGAGTAATCAGCCACCATCAATGATCTCGTGGATTAGATCATTCTATTTGCTGTTATTGTACTTCTTTCTCTTATGGTAATCAAGCTNAACATCAGGGAAATGCAAATCAAAACCACAATGAGATATCATCTCTCCCCAATTAGACTGGGTACTATCAAAAAGACAGAGAATAACAAATGCTAGAGAGTATGCTGAGAAAAGGGAACCCTTCTGCTCTGTTGGTGGGACTGTAAATTAGTGCAGCCATTATGGAAAACAGTATGAAGTTTTCCTGAACAACAGATAGAACTACCATACAATCCAGCAATCCCACTACTGGATATGTACCCAAAAGAATGGAAATCACATTGAAAGGATACCCGCACCTCCATATTTATCACAGATCTATTTGCAATAGCTAAGAGTTGAATCAACCTAAACATCCATCAATAGATGACTGGATAAGGAAAATGTGGTACATATACACAATGGAATGTTACTCAGCCAAAAAAAGGATGAAATTACTCCATTTGCAGCAATGTGGATGA
>NW_007739969.1:16017-17123 GCF_000696425.1 Galeopterus variegatus
TAATTTGGCAATCTGCAGGAAAAAGTATCTTTGGTAAGTTTGCTTTGTAGTTAACATTAATCCTAAAAATGCGACTGAAAAGAGATTCTTTCATACCATTCATAGAAAATCTAAGAATTTAGAAATTTAGGTGCATTGTTTTCTTTAAAACGTTGTCTGATGTTAAAATAAGTAGCTCCTCACCCCGTAGAGCCTGAATTGGTAGCAACAGTCTCCCAAGCTTTGCTCTTAGTAGACACTTTATTCCAGACAACCAAAGGTAATAGTTTGATTAAATAATTTGCTACTGTGTGTCATAAATGAGAATTATATCCTGGAATAGTGATGTGACATCCAATGCTTTCTGACTTACCTAAACAAGACAACAAATCCCAGCTTTTCCATATTTTATTGAAGATCTGTTAATTAAAATGTGCTTACTCTATGCCAGGCACTGTTCTGAGTGGATTTAATAAGCATATATAAATTCTTTAAGCCTTAAAGCAACCCAACAAGAATGGCACTATTATTATCCCCACTTAAAAATGAGGAACTGACCTAGAGGCTAGTTCACACAGTTGGAAGTGGCAAAGTTGGAGATTCAAATCCAGGCAGTCTGGCTCCTGAGCCCATGTTTTTGACCACTGTGCTATGTTGCCTCTCAATTTGAAACTGAATTCCAGTCAGTTGTTACACTTTTGTTTGCAAGTAAAAGAAAATATTTTTCACTATCTTAACAAAATGATGTTTTATTAGAAGGCTGTCAGAATCGACAGAAGCAGGCTAGAAGACCAGTCTTGGATAACAAACAGGAGCTGAGGTCCCCGTAGTGAGCCAGATCAACGTTCTGCAAGCACAACAGTGTGGCCAGGACATTGCTGTCATCCAGGCTGCTGCCATCACTGCTGACTTCATGGTAGAATTCTAGACACTGCATTATCACAGAGCCACTCACCCAAATGTCAAGGTACAGGGTGGAGGCCTCTGATTTTCTGAGACTGTTTACCTGCCTGTGCTGTGGCTGCCAAGGAACAGAGAAAGGGAGGATTGGGCATTTTGGGCTCCTCTAGTGGAAGAGAGGTGAAGTTCAGTCTCACAGTGAGACTAAATACGATGAATTTCACAAA
>NW_007739969.1:18135-18748 GCF_000696425.1 Galeopterus variegatus
AAGCTATTTCTCACACCCCTTTAGTGGTATTGGTTACCCACAGCCCTAGCAGTTCCAACCCAAGCCCCAAACCACTGAACTCAGCCCATCTGGCTTTCAGATAAAATCTGATGCATTAGAGTCAGCAACTGGCTCTTAAGAAGCTCTGGACTGTCCAAGATGTCAAAATAGGCCAACTGCCTAAATTCCTTGCAGTCTTTCCTTCACCCCAATCAATGTGGAAGCACTAAAAAAGGAAACATCAAGACATACAGTCTAGTGAGGCTGTAGGCAGATAAAACAGAAAAATAACTGGTAAGGTTCTGCTTATGGTTTTTTCAGTTTTTTTCCTACCACTGCCTTGGACACCTTCTGTCCAATGATTGTGGCTACTGGTAGCTCTGGTCCAGTTGTCCTCAGCAGTAAAATCAGAGGGGCACAGAAACTGTGCCTGCTGGGAGATAATATAAACAAGTGTGGGCTCAAACTCTGGGGTTTTACTTCTCCACTCTTTCCATCCTTGTGTGTTCCCAATGTTGCCTTTGTCTGTGAGCAATGAGCAAAATCCTGAGCTGATCCGTTGTTAGGAGGGGGAGAAGTTATGTACTGTGTTTTCCAGTGCCTGGGCTCTTCT
>NW_007739969.1:20192-21496 GCF_000696425.1 Galeopterus variegatus
AAATATCCACACCTAGGTACATGTATTAGTTTGTTTTCAGTCTCTTATTAAAAAATACCTGAACCTGGGTAATTTATAAAGAAACAAAATTTATTTCTTACAGTATGGGAGGCTGGGAAGTCCAAAGTCAAGGGGTGCATCTGGTGAGGGCCTTTTTCTTGGTGGGGACTCTCTGCAGAGTCCCAAGACAGCACAGGGTATCATGTGGTGAGAGGACTGAGCATAGTAATGTGCTTTTTATCTGTCCTTATAAAGCCACCAGTCTACTCTTGTGATAATCCATTCATCCTTTAACCCATTAATCCATGTTTGGATTAATCCATTATGAGAGCATAGCTGTCATGGCCCAATCACCTGTTTAAGGCCTCACCTTTCAAATACTGTACTGGGATTAAGCATCAACATGAGCTATGGAGGGGACAAACATTCTCACTATATCATTCCACTCCTAGCCCCCAAAGTTCAGATACATAAACATTTATTTCATTCCCATGTCCCCAAAATCTTAACTTGTTCTAGCACCAACTCAAAAGTCCAAAGTTCAGAATGTCATCTGTGAGACTGTGGAATCAAAACAAGTTACCTACTTCTAATATTCAATGGTGAGACAGGCATAAGACAGATATTCCCATTCCAAAAGGGAGAAGTGAGCCAAAATGAAGGGGTAACAGGTCTCAAACAAGTTCAAAACCTAGCAGGGCAGGCATTAAATCTTAAAGCTGGTGAATAATCTAACCCGACTCCATGTTTGGCATCCTCTGCACCTTGGTGTAGGGTTTGGGTCCCCAAGTCCTTGGGCAGCCCTGCCCCTATAGCTTTTCTGGGCTCAGCCCATGCTTCAGCTCTCCCAGGCTGGCATTCCACACTGGCAGCTCTACAATCCTGGGGTCCCAGAGGAGGTTCTGCTCTCATGGATTCACTAGGCATGGCCCTGGGGGTGACACTCCGCCTCAGCTCAGACACTACGTTTCCTGCTGGCACTGCTCTAGTGGAGGTTTTCTGTGGTGGCTCCACCCCTGGAACGAATCTTTGTCTAGGCCCCTAGGCTTTTCCATATATCCTTTGAAATCTTGATGGAGGTCCCTATGCCTCCATAGCTCTTAAATTATGCAAGCCTGCAGACAAAACTACATTGATGCTGCCAAGATTTACGGCTTGTATCTTTGGAAGCTGCAGGCCCAGCCACACCTGGAGCTATTTGAGCTATGGCTAGAGAAGACAGAGTAGCTTCAATGTCAGGAGCAGCATCCTATGACAACAAGCCCTTGGAGAGTGCCCAGGGCTGCTCCTTGAAAAGAAAAAAA
>NW_007739969.1:23311-24345 GCF_000696425.1 Galeopterus variegatus
TTTGGAGAACACAGAAGCAAACACCCCAAAAGAAACTGCGAATCAAACCCATTAATGCATACAATATGTAATATATATAACTTATATAGATGTATCCTAATTAAGTAAAATTTATACCAGAAATGCAAGGTTGATTTAACATTTGATATTAAATCAATATAAGTTACCTTATTTTGAAAAAAAAGGAGAATATTCATGTGATCATCTCAGTAGTTGCAGAAAAAATTTTGATTGACTTCAGTATTTATTCATGATAAAAAAAANTTTTTTTTTTTTAATCTGTTAGTGGTAAAGGGACACTCAAAATGTTTAAATTGTATAATAGTAAAATAAAAAAAGTAATAATAAAATAAAATAAAAATGCAAAAATCCCACTATTAGATATCATAAATAAAATAAGCACATATACAAAACTCCATTGAATTTTCATACATTTGCAAAAATAGTGAAAATAAAAAATAAACACCATCTACAGTAATACCAGAAAAATTGCAAATACCTAGAAATTAATCCAGTGAAAGATGTACCAGAACTCTAACCTGAAAATTACAAAACATTACTAAGAGAAATTTAAGTGAATACAAATAAATGAAATAATATACCATTTTCATGAACTGGAAGACAATAGTATGAAGATATCAAATCCGTCTAAATTGATTTATAAATGCACTACAACATCAGGCTTTTATTTTTTGCTTTTGGTAGAAACCAACAAGCCTAATCTGAAATTTATATGGATATGAAAATGACCTAGCATATCTAATGCAATATTGAAAAAGGGCAAAGTTAAAGGGCTTACACTACTAGATATTGAAACTTATTATAAATATATAGTAATTAATGTGATACTTAAATATGGATAGATAAGTAGAGCAATGGTATAAAATACAGATTTCAGGAATAGTCCTGCATATATGACATATATGATCATCTGATTTTTAACATAAACTCCACTGTAATGCATGGGGAAAAGAGGATGTTCTTTTCAATAAATGGTGCTGGGTCAATTGCCTAGCCACATGGGAAAAAAAAAA
>NW_007739969.1:25931-26995 GCF_000696425.1 Galeopterus variegatus
ATTTAAGATTTGGACATTTCACCATGTGTAAAGTCACATTTCAATTTTTAAAAAAAGATGGAGAAAAGGGAGTCCCACACCTCAACACCTGATGAAGTTTTAGCATGCTGTGGCTAAGGAAAATAAAATCCTAAAAGTACGTGGAGAAAAGATGAGATTATCTGAAAAGAAATGAGAAAGAAACCGATAACAGACTTCTCATCAGCAACTCTGGATTTCAGAATACACTGGAGGAATGTCTGAGGGAGAAATATCTGAATATTTCAGAATATCTGAAGCTGTAAGAGAAAAACTTTTGAACTTAGAATTCTGTAATCAGCCAAATCCATTCATGTGTAATGGCAAAATATAGCCTTTTTGGACTGGAAGGAAATAATATCTCAACAATATTAATCAACAAAATAAAAAATAACCAGGAAAGAGGACATAATGTGATAAAGAAGTAACAGAATTATTCTTAGAAGTGGCAGAATTATGACTCAGAGAAGTGAAGAAGCTAGAGAGAAAGTAGAGGATCCATTAGATCTTGTCACTTGGTTATATTTTCTATTTTATGGGCCCATTCACCCTACTTGGTTCTACTAAAACAATATTTTCATAATGATAATACTGTCAATGTGACCTGCTGATTTCAATTTTAGAATCAATCTGTTTAACAAAGTGTAAATAAAAGAAGAGCAAAAAACGAATGAAGTATAGTTACAGAATAGAACGTAATTGTTACTTACCTTCATACTATACAAATAATAATTAATAAATCTTGGCAAATGGAGGGAGAAGAAAAAGTAGAAGGAAGAGTGGGTGAGTTATTATCTTTATCTTTCATAACAGGGAGTCAATAAGTGATGTCTTTTATTTGTATATCTTTTATTTTGTTAACATTTTAAATTTATTAACGACATTAATACGTCGAGAATGATATGCTTAAATAAGTTATTTAGTAAGAAAAGCAGTCTGTAGAAAAAATAAACATCTAACTAATACAAGTTGGGAGATGAAGTGGATTAAAGGAGATGGGATGGTTGAAGAGTTATAAAACCCTTATCTTTCATACTGGGTGGTCA
>NW_007739969.1:28661-29440 GCF_000696425.1 Galeopterus variegatus
GGCACAGAGTAGGAGGTCAACAAATGATAGCTGCTATTGTGAGAAGAAAGCGTTTGCTGCATTTTACTGTGTCAAGAATTACATGAGGTCCTTTCACATAAATACCTCATCCAACCCTACCCTGCTGGTAAGTGCAACGGCAGATAGCAGAACCCCCCTCTTGGCCCTTGGCTGAGACGTCTTCCTTCCACACTGGCTCCACCCTCCCCCTCCCAGGCACACACAAACCCACATGCCTGGGGCTGCTCTAATTCTGCTCCAGCCAAAGGAGCCACTTTGGCATCTACTCGACTCCAGGGCGGGCGCAGAAAGCAGAGGAGCGTTGGGACAGAGCGTTGGAGGACAGAGGTGTGCAAACTGCANGGCTGTGAAATTCAGACTCCATAATTAAAAATGGTAAATTATTATACAATGGCTCAGTGGGATACTATACAGTAGTTAAAAGAATGGAATAGATTTATGGGTACTGTCATAAAAAGATGTTGACATTAAATTTTGAAAAAGTTGTATAGTAGTATCATATGATACCAATTATATGAAGACACACATGCATGTATATACACATACATGTACATATGCAAACATACACAGTTAAAAGCTTATATATACCATATTAGTATTACATATTATATAATACAAGATTACTTCAAAAAGTTCATGGAAAGATTCGTTTTATTTTTCAATTATATTTTCCAAGAACTTTTTGAAAAAGATTCACATTATATAACACACTTGCACTTACGTATTGTTGAAAGTATTGTTAAAAGTATGCATGTATA
>NW_007739969.1:32469-32875 GCF_000696425.1 Galeopterus variegatus
TCTTTGTTATTATTATACAAACATATGATTGATTTTTGTATAATGACCTTGTATCCAGCAAACTGGTTAAATAATTTTTTAAATTCTCATTATTTATTTATATATCCATTTGGATTTTCTATGTATAAAATAATATTATATGCAAGTATTGACAGTTTTAGTTATATCTTTATAATTGTTATTATTTTTATTTCTTATTGCACTGGTTAGAATCTCTAGCACATTTTTGAACAGAAGCGTATCCTTGTCATGTTTCCTTCTTTGAAGACTTCAGAGGGAAAGCTTTCGATATTTCCAATTAAGAATAATGTTTGCTGTTTTTTACAGTCACCTTTTCTTATAAAGTCATTCCCTCTATTTGTATTTTGCTTACAGCTTTTACCATGACTAGATGTTGAATTTTGTT
>NW_007739970.1:0-2943 GCF_000696425.1 Galeopterus variegatus
CTCTGAACAAGTGGCCACAACCCTGAAGGGCTATGAGATTCGTCCCAGCCCTAGTGGGAATAAGCTGTGTCAAGTACTGGGGCATAGTGCAGTGATCAGGACAGACATGGTCCTCCAGCCCTTTGGGAGCTCATCACCTCCTGGAAGAGACAGACACACTGATAGTACTAAGCTGATGCATTAGTTTGGTGACTCTGCTGATGGGGGCTTGCATGTGTGCTATGAGAGCACCTCACTCAGCCTGGGGTGGTCAGCAAAGGCTTCCTGGAGGAAGGGCTGGTGAAGCTGAGTCTGGAAGCCTGAGCGGTGTGCAAGTGTGCGTGTGAATGCGTGACTGTGAGAGCATTGTGACCGTGTGTATAAGTGTGTGTGTGCATGGCTGAGCGGTGTGCAAGTGTGCGTGTGAATGCGTGACTGTGAGAGCATTGTGACCGTGTGTATAAGTGTGTGTGTGCATGGCTGAGCGGTGTGCAAGTGTGCGTGTGAATGCGTGACTGTGAGAGCATTGTGACCGTGTGTATAAGTGTGTGTGTGCATGGCTGAGCGGTGTGCAAGTGTGCGTGTGAATGCGTGACTGTGAGAGCATTGTGACCGTGTGTATAAGTGTGTGTGTGCATGGCTGAGCGGTGTGCAAGTGTGCGTGTGAATGCGTGACTGTGAGAGCATTGTGACCGTGTGTATAAGTGTGTGTGTGCATGGCTGAGCGGTGTGCAAGTGTGCGTGTGAATGCGTGACTGTGAGAGCATTGTGACCGTGTGTATAAGTGTGTGTGTGCATGGCTGAGCGGTGTGCAAGTGTGCGTGTGAATGCGTGACTGTGAGAGCATTGTGACCGTGTGTATAAGTGTGTGTGTGCATGGCTGAGCGGTGTGCAAGTGTGCGTGTGAATGCGTGACTGTGAGAGCATTGTGACCGTGTGTATAAGTGTGTGTGTGCATGGCTGAGCGGTGTGCAAGTGTGCGTGTGAATGCGTGACTGTGAGAGCATTGTGACCGTGTGTATAAGTGTGTGTGTGCATGGCTGAGCGGTGTGCAAGTGTGCGTGTGAATGCGTGACTGTGAGAGCATTGTGACCGTGTGTATAAGTGTGTGTGTGCATGGCTGAGCGGTGTGCAAGTGTGCGTGTGAATGCGTGACTGTGAGAGCATTGTGACCGTGTGTATAAGTGTGTGTGTGCATGGCTGAGCGGTGTGCAAGTGTGCGTGTGAATGCGTGACTGTGAGAGCATTGTGACCGTGTGTATAAGTGTGTGTGTGCATGGCTGAGCGGTGTGCAAGTGTGCGTGTGAATGCGTGACTGTGAGAGCATTGTGACCGTGTGTATAAGTGTGTGTGTGCATGGCTGAGCGGTGTGCAAGTGTGCGTGTGAATGCGTGACTGTGAGAGCATTGTGACCGTGTGTATAAGTGTGTGTGTGCATGGCTGAGCGGTGTGCAAGTGTGCGTGTGAATGCGTGACTGTGAGAGCATTGTGACCGTGTGTATAAGTGTGTGTGTGCATGGCTGAGCGGTGTGCAAGTGTGCGTGTGAATGCGTGACTGTGAGAGCATTGTGACCGTGTGTATAAGTGTGTGTGTGCATGGCTGAGCGGTGTGCAAGTGTGCGTGTGAATGCGTGACTGTGAGAGCATTGTGACCGTGTGTATAAGTGTGTGTGTGCATGGCTGAGCGGTGTGCAAGTGTGCGTGTGAATGCGTGACTGTGAGAGCATTGTGACCGTGATGGTCTTACACAGACAGTCTGGTAGGACCAGTGATGGGGTCAGAAAGAGGCTGAGGCCACTGTGTACAACACAGGCGCATGGACATGTGCCCATGGCCCCTCAAAGCCCAGCTGGGGTGGGGGTGCATGGAGCAAGAGGGTAAAAGTGTCCAGGCCTCTGGGATAAGCACACCCCACACAGTCTCATCTCTGGAAGCCATTGAGTGGTTACCAGTGCAGGCTCCTGGGTTTGAGTCCTGGCTCTCTTCCTTAAAACTGTGTGACCCTGGGCAAGTTGCCTAACCTCTCTGAGCCTCTGTAAAATAGGGACACCCCCTACCTGGTGGGGTTATTTTATTTTTTTTTTATGCTCCTTTTTATTTATTTTTTTATTTAGTTTTAGACAATATCCATTGACTTTTCCTCTGCTTGTCTTCTCAATATTTTTATTTATCTCACAAATTTTGTTTGATTATTCTTTGATGTGTTTATTAGGATTGTGTAAGTTTTGTACACTGCTGGCCTAAGAAATATGTTTTCTTTTTTAAAAAATTGTTTTATTTAATTGAAACCTATTAATTGTACATATTTATGGGGTACCGAGTTATATTTTGATACATGTATATAATGGGTGGTGATCAAATCAGGGTAGTCAGCAAATTCATCATTGTAAAAATTTATTGTTTCTCTGTGATGATAACATTTGAGCTCCTCTCTTTTAGCCATTTGAGAACAGACAATAAATTGTTGTTAATTATANTGGGAGGGAATGACACAGGGCCCCAGGGGACGACCTGTGACCATCACAGGCCTAGCCGGGCCACAGGGAGCTGCATGGCCCGACCCACGTGGCGCGGGCCGCGACTGTCACCTGACCTGGCTACTGCCCGCCGCATGCCTGCCCCTGCCCCGGGCGACCGGCGGCAACTGTGCCCTGTCCCTGCCAACTTCCCACCCCTCCTCACACCCCTGAGGTCTGAACAGGGCGAAGGTGACCCAGTGTTTGGACGCATTCCAACCTCTGGTTGAAGTCCCCGATTTTTGTGGGACTCAGTTTCCCCAAGTTTCTGGGGTTTTTTGGTTTTTTTTTTGGCAGCTGGCCAGTACAGGGATCTGAACCCTTGACCTTGCTGTTATATAACACCAAGCTCTAATCAACTGAGTAACTGGCCAGCCCTCAGTTTCCCTAGGCTTCAAAAGGGGACAGTTAATTCCAGACCAACCCACTTCCTAGGGTTAGGGATTAT
>NW_007739970.1:6202-12593 GCF_000696425.1 Galeopterus variegatus
ATGTGTTTATTAGGATTGTGTAAGTTTTGTACACTGCGGGCCTAAGAAATATAATTATGTTTTTTTTTTGTTGTTGTTAAATTTTCTGGTGGGGTTATTTTGAGAGGCTTGGGAGTTAATACACGGAAAGCACTGGAACAGAGCCTGGCACTCGACTCGTGTTCAGTCGTCTTCATCAATGTCCCCAGGCCTTCAACAACACCTACCTCTTCTATGGCGCATACCGGGCAGGGCCGGAGAGCAGCTCAGCATACAGCATCCGCCTGGCCTACCTCCTTAGCCCACTGGCCTGCCTGCTCCTCTGCTTCTGTGGGACTCTGCGGCGGTGAGAGCGGGGCCCGTTCCTTCACCCCTTCTGGAGGGTCTTCCCTGATCACCCCTCCCTTGGCAGGGTACACCCCAAGTTGGCAGGAAGGCCCTGGCCCCTGTTCGGTAAGGCTCATCAATGGTCCTTCAGCCTGAGTTTATGTGTCCCTGCTGCAGATCACAGGAGAAGGGCCACTGCCCCTATATCCCCACCCCCCACTCACCAAGGCCTGCACCAGGGGTTGCTGGGGACTTCCCAACCCAGACCCAGAGCCAAGCTGAGGCTGAGACTGGAGGGCAGTGGTGCCCCTCCCCCAGCAGCCCCTGGCTCCTGCCTCCCCCCCAGGATGATGAAGGGGCTGCCACGGAAGCCATTCCTGGGCCAAGACTACAGGGTGCCCCTCAGCTCCAAGGTCTTCTCCTCCTGGGACTTCTGCATCCGCGTGCAGGAAGCGGCCATTATCAAGAAGCATGAGATCAGCAACGAGTTCAAGGTGTGTGCGAGTGTGACTGTGAGAGCGTGCAAGTGTGCATGTGAATGCGTGACTGTGAGATCGTCATGACTGTGAGTGTGTGTGCATGGCTGAGCAGTGTGCAAGTGTGTGCGTGAATGCGTGATTGTGAGAGCGTCGTGACTGTGTGTATGAGTGTGTGCATGGCTGAGCAGTGTGCAAGTGTGCGTGTGAATGCGTGACTGTGAGAGCATTGTGACCGTGTGTATAAGTGTGTGTGTGCGTGGCTGAGCGGTGTGCAAGTGTGCGTGTGAACGTGTGACTGCGAGAGCGTCGTGACTGTGTGTATGAGTGTGTGTGCATGGCTGAGCGGTGTGTAAGTGTGCATGTGAACGTGTGACTGCGAGAGCGTCGTGACCGTGTGTATGAGTGTGTGTGCATGGCTGAGCGGTGTGTAAGTGTGCGTGTGAACGTGTGACTGTGAGAGCATCGTGACCATGTGTATGAGTGTGTGTGTGTGTGGCTGGGTGAACTGGGTGTCCTCACGATGACCCCCTAAGCTAAGGAGCCAAATGGGATAGACTGCTGAAGTAGCAGTGGACAAGAGCACGGAAAGAGCTGATGCTGCAACCCTTCCTGGGAGGGCTGCATGCTGTGATTGTTTTGCCTAACAGCAACATTTTGACCTAAGCTAGGCTGTCAAGAACTGATGGTAACAGCCATACCCGAGAAAATGAGAAAAGATAGTTACACAAGAACTCTTCATGACCTCCACCCCCACCCATTGTTTTTTGTTCTCTTGCACCTGTGAGTTTCTATAAAAGGAGCTTATTTCCCTCATTAAACGGGGCTTGATCAGACTTCTGTCTTGCTCCCTTCCTTTGTCTCTTGTCCTACCCACTCCCCCTTCCAGGTTCCATAGACTGACTCCCAATTCCCGCGGGTCAGGACAGCCGGGCAGTGTGCAAGTGTGCGTGTGAACAAGTGGGTGATGGTGAGTGTGCATAAGAGTGTGTGGATCAGTGTCTGTGAGTGTGAGCAAGTGTGAAAGCACATGGGACTGTGTGCGAGTGTAAGAACACATGAACGTGTGTCTGTGTGTGAGTGTGTGGGTGGTTGTTACCATGTGAGTGTGAATGGCTGAGTGTGACAGTGTTTCACAGCCCCCTTCCCCTTCCACGCCCACCCAGCCCGGGCCAGTCCTAACCCTAACTCTGTCCCCACCCTCTGGGCAGGTGGAGCTGGAGGAGGGACGCCGCTTGCAGCTGGCGCAGCAGCAGTCCCGGGCCCAGAAGGCCTGCCACCTGCTCGCCTACCTGCGTGTCAACGTCCTCATCGGGCTCCTGGTGGTCGGGGCCATCAGCGCCATCTTCTGGGCCACCAAGTACTCACAGGACAATAAGGAGGTGCCAGGCGATTGTATTAATTTAATCCTGGCCAGGACAGTGGGAGGAGACGGGATGATACCACTTTGCAGATGAAGAAACTGAGGCTCAGAGAGGTTAAAGTGGCTATAACCACAAGGTCGCAGACAGGTCAGACTGGCTCTAACTGCACAAATCCCTTCTGACTGCCACGCTGCCACTAGGAATAATGTGTGGGTTTCCGGGTCCTGGGCCTGCACAGAGTTACACTTTAGGGAGCCTTGCAGGGTGGGGGAGCCAGCAGGGGCCCTCCCTCCAGCCCGTGGGTTCCCCTGACCTGCTTATCCCTGCAGGAGTCCCTGTTTGTACTGCTCCAGTACCTGCCTCCAGGGGTCATCGCCCTGGTCAACTTCCTGGGAGCCCTGCTGTTTGCATTCCTGGTCCAGCTAGAGAACTTCCCTCCCAACACTGAGGTCAACCTCACCCTTATCTGGTGAGCGCCACTCTTGGGAGTCGGGGGGGACAAGGGGACACGTGTGAGGAGCGTGTCTCCCGCTGCTCCATCTTTGTTGTCGCATGGTCCCAAGCTGGGAGGCTCCCCTCTTCACTATTGCACCAAAGGGAAGGCAGGCAGGTGCTTCCAGAACATGAGGCACTGGTCTGAGGTTTTCCAGTCCCCTACCTCCAAAGGAAGCCACCAGTCCAGACCAAGCACCAGCCATTCAGAGGGGCTAGCGACTGTTTTGCCAGGGGGCGTTGGGAACCAGCTTTGCACACTTAGGAAAACCAGCAACACAGGACACACACAGCTCCCACGTACTCTGAGGGTTGTACCTTAGCAACTCTCATGTGACCTGTAAAGTCTGGACCATCCTCATCCCCATCTGACAGAGGAGGAAACAGGTTCACAGGGGTGAAGGGCCCCAACCAAGTTCATGATGCCTGCTGGGTGAAGGTTCAAACACGAGCCATCCTGCACTCCCAGGCTCTACCGTTTCCCGTCTCAGCACTTAGGTTCTGTCTTGACCCCTACCCCTCTCCAAACATCCCCCCCTCAAAATCCTCATCTACCACCGCCCCCCCTGAGCTCCAGACGGCTTCTCTCTCCTCCTGCCACCCTCACCCCCCACGGCCCTACCTGCTTTTCCTTCTGCTTCTTCCAACACCACTGTGTTTGGTTTACTGTGAAACTTTATTTTTTGAATAGGTTATAACACATGGTAAAAAATTCAAAATGCTCAAAAGGATGGAAAATTTAAAAATAGGCCCCACCCAACTCTGCCTCCTAGCAACCCTCAACAGGGGAGCCACTGTTCCCCGCCGTTCCCTAGCCACACATCAGCATGAGGAATGTCCACCTTCACAGGTAACCATGCGATGGTTCAGTGTAGGCCATTGCACCCGCGGTCCGGTTAGGTGTCATTCAGCGAGTATACATGGCACACGTTTCTGACGCACCAGAGACTGTGAGCGGGCTAGGGCGCTAACGGGCAGTAGAAAGAAGGAAGATCTTACCTGTAGTTAGGATCCCAAAAGGTCCATGGGTTTCTCTACTGCAGGGCTTGTCATATGTGAACCTCCAAGCTGGGCGTGGGGGACGATGGCTGGACTGTGTGTGCCCTTTTCCCACGAACCATCTGGAGACTCAGATTCTGGGAACACACTTTGGGAAACATTGCCACAGACCGAGCAGGTTGGAAGGAGGCTAGGCCCAGGACACATGATCTCACTCAGACATCAGCCACACCTGTAACCTGGGCCGAGGCCGGTGCCCCCATACCTGGGCCCTCCTGCTGACACAGTCCCCGCCTCCCAGGTGTGTGGTGCTGAAGCTGACCAGCCTGGGGATGTACTCCTTCTCACTGGGTCAGACCGTGCTGTGCATCGGCAGAAACAAGACCAGCTGTGAGTCCTACGGCTACGACGCATGTGACTACCAGGTGGCTAGCAGCCCAGCCAGGGCCTGTCCCTCTTTTCCGTCTCTGCAAAGCCCCACCTCGAACCACACAGAGTCCTGGCCCTGCCCCTTTGGTCTCCTTGTCCCCTTCTCACCTTTGTGAGAAGCTGGGAGCAGAGCTGCCCATACAGCAGCACACCTCCAGGGGGCGCCCTGTACCACTGTGCAGCGTGGCAGCTCTGGCTGTGGGGTTCTCTAATCTTATCCTCGAGGCCCAGGTTTCAACTTAGCAATCCTATCAGACTCCAGGCATGGTTTCCAGACCACAGAGACCCCCCCCAACATGGGTGGGTGAAGGAAGGGAAGGGTGGGGCCGTGGGGTGACAGTACCCTCCCTCTGCACCCCAGTGCTGGGAGAACTCGGTGGGGGAGGAGCTGTACAAGCTGAGCCTCTTCAACTTCCTCCTGACGGTGGCCTCCGCCTTCCTCGTCAGCCTGCCTCGGAGGTGAGCCATGGGGGGACGCCATGGGAGGATGCCGGAGATGTGGCTACGTTTGGGGATGGCCTAAGGCCACGGCCAAGGGTGAGCCGGGTCCACACGTATGTTCACGTGAGTGAGTGCGACGGTCTCTATGACCAATGTGGTCCACGCATCCGTCTCACATGGCTGGTGTCTGCACCTTTCCCACCCCCAGGCTGCTGGTGGAGCGGTTCTCAGGACGGTTCTGGTCCTGGTTGGACTGGGAGGAGTTCCTGGTGCCCAAGAACGTGCTGGACATCGTGGCGGGGCAGACAGTCACCTGGATGGGCCTCTTCTACTGCCCCCTGCTGCCCCTGCTCAACAGCGTCTTCATTTTCCTCACCTTCTACATCAAGAAGGTGAAGGCTTGGGGGCTGGCAGGGGGCGTGGGGAGGTGGGGCTGGGGGCACCGGCAGCTTCTGCACTGAGGAATCCTGTGTCATTGCTCCTTCTCCCAGTACACCCTCCTGAGTAACTCCAGGGCGTCCCCGCGGCTCTTCCGGGCCTCCAGCTCCACCTTCTTCTTCCAGCTGGTGCTCCTCCTGGGCCTGCTCCTGGCCGCGGTGCCCCTGGGCTATGTGGTCAGCAGGTGAGGGGAGGTCTGGAGAGGGGCTGGAGGCTGGCGGGGCAGCTCCTCACCTGGGGCCCTGACCCCGGCCCCCTCTGGCCGTCTCTCCCCAGCATCCACTCCTCCTGGGACTGTGGCCTCTTCACCAACTACTCGGCCCCCTGGCAGGTGGTTTCAGAGCTGGTGGCCCTCCGGCTCCCATCCACCGGCCAGCGTGCCCTCCACTACCTCGGCTCCCACGCCTTCAGCCTCCCCCTCCTCATCCTGCTCAGGTGCTTCTCAGGGCAGCAGGGGCCAAGGGAGGGGGCTCCTGGGAGGGGAGGGGTCCTTTCTTCCATAGGGGTGGTGTAGGCCTGGGCACCCTCAGCCAGTCTCATGGGATCCAAGAGCCAGAGAACGAGCATCAGAGAACCGGGAGACCAGGGGACTGGGCATGAGCCCCAAAGGCAGCTGGCCTGGGGGACTCAGGTGCCTCACCTGTAAAGCAGGCAACTTCTGGGCCGGCCCATGGCTCACTTGGGAGAGCGTGGTGCTGACAACACCGAGTCAAGGGTTAAGGTCCCCTTACTGGTTATCTTTAAAAAAAAATAAAGCTGGCCACCTTCCAGGATGTGGTGGGGAGTGCACGACCACTGGCGAGTGCAGGGACCCTCCAAACCCGCCACTGCTGCGTGATGGGTATTGCCATGCTAGAGAGGGGCTGAGGGCCCACCTGCAGATAAAGCGTGTGCTGGAGCGGGAGGTCAGGAGCAGGCACCGGTGGGTGGTCCACAGGGTGTCTGACTCGAATCCTCGTCTGCCCCAAGCCTTGTCCTGACCGTGGGCGTCTCGCAGTCCCAGGCCAATGCGAGGGCCATCCATGCGCTCCGGAAGCAGCTGGTGTGGGTGAGTGTCCGCTGGGCTGGGGAGGGGACACCGACCCTAGGACAGAGCCTTTGCAGAGTGTGTGGCCTCATGCCTGGGACAGGCCTGAGTAGGTCGTTTTCTTCCCCTCGTGGGGGACGTGGCCTCACGCTGGGGATAAGGACAAGGGCGGGGACCAGGTTCCTCAGATGTGGCCTCAGGCCCGGAGCCAGACTCCAGGACGGATAAAAATATGGCCTTTTAGGCTTGGGGACGGGGACTTGAGAGAGCTGAAGGAAGGACCTTGACGGAGACGCGGGCGTGGCCTCGAGCTGCGAGCCGTTCTCTGGTGGGGTCGTGGTGGGGCGTGGCCTGAGCTGGGGACGGGAACCTGAAAGGTCGCAGCCTGAAGGTGGGGCCTCTGGTGGGGGCGGGCCCCG
>NW_007739970.1:13411-26662 GCF_000696425.1 Galeopterus variegatus
GGGTTGCGATCCGTTGCCGGTCACGAAAAAAGACAAAAAGGAAAAAAAAAAAAGCTGCCTCAGGAAACCACAACAGAGCCTATGGCCATGACTTCTGCAGAACTCTGTCCTCACAACTCGGTCTGTGTCCCCCTGGTAGAGCTGACCTTGAGGATTTGTGGGTGGAAGTGCCCCACCAGGGCCTTAGTGGTGTCTAAGGGCTCGCATTGTGAGAGACACACGGAATGAGGGCTGCAAGAGGTGGCCCAGAAAAGTAGCGCAGCTGTCCCACAAAGAGAGGGCTGGGGTGTCACCCTGGGCTGTGTCTGAGATTCCTGAGCCTATTCAAGATTCCTTTTCCAAGCTTCCTGCCACCTCACTTCCCTGGCTACAGTGGCTCTAAATTTGCGGTTCTCAGCCTGGAGAACATCTGACAAGTTGTCAGAGGCTGGCCCCATCCCAGCGACTCTGATGTGATCTCTGATGTGATTGGTGCAGCCAGCAGCCAGGGCATCGGGACTTTTTCAAGCTCCCAGGGACTCTCACAGGCTGCTGGAGTTGAGAACTGTTAGCGGGGAATGTCAGAGAAGTCCCAGGACGTGGCCTGGGTGGTTAGCTCACTTGCTTAGAGCACAGTTTTGGTAACACCAATGTCAAGGGTTCGGATCCCAGTACTGGCCAGCCACCAAAATTTTTAATAAAGAAACCCCAAGACATGTTTGAAGAGCCTCCAGCTCCATCAGGGGAGTAGCTCCTAGCCTGATTTCTGGGCTGGACTCAGCATCCAGGCAGATCTCAGCTGACAAGCTTGGGGCTGGGGGCTTTATCCTGTGATAATTAAAGACTTGGCCAGTTCAGCCCGTCCTATCTCTGTCCTTATCTCACTCACCCAGCATCACATGACCCATCATCAGTCCAGCAACAAACACTGATGAAGTGTTGCTAAATGCTGGGTCATGTTCTGGGCTGGCAGTGAGGCTATGAGGAAAACAGCCGGAGCTCTGTGTTCAGTCTGAGGAGGGTGACAGCCTGACCCAGATGAAAGTGACACGTTGTAAATTAGCAGCCTGGAGCCAAAGTGTGGCCCTGAGACCAGCAGCATGAGCATCACCTGTGAACTGGTTAGACGTGCACCTTCTCAGGCCTCAACCCAAACTCCAGAATCAGAAACTCTAAGGGTGGAGCCCAGCAGTTCTGGTTGAATGAGCCCCGGGGTGACGCTGATGGCCATGAGAGTGCACTGAAGCGTTTCCCATCCCTTCGGCAGTCATTTACTGAGAGCTGGCCATGTGCACTGCGGGGCACTCTAGGATCTGTGAAGAAGACACACTTTGAGACCCCAAGGAAAGCACTAGACTTTGGGCCTCAGTTTGTTCATCCGGGACAGCAAAGGGAAGATGCCGTGTCCCTCTTAGTGTCTGTGAGGATTAAACAAGCACTTACCTGTAAAGTGTCCCCATGGTACCTAGAAGTGCAGTCCAGGCTCCTATTGCAGAGTGGCCACTGGCCTGAAGGAGCCGAATGGAAGAGAGGGGCGTGGACCTGAGACCCCCTGTGATCAAGACCACCCAGGGGGCCTCAGGGACAAGAGGGCTCATGGAGGAGGTGACAGCACGGCCTTGGAGAAAGGGAGGATTAGGACAGGAGATGAGGGCAGAGGAGAGGACAGAGATGTCCTGTGGGACAGGCTGGGGAAACTGGAAACCGGAGGCCTCTAGACACGGCTGTGGGGCAACCAGGGACAGTCAGGGTGAAGACAGAACCGGCACACCTGCAGTGTGTGCCACAGGGCTTGGATGACTCCCTGTAGATGACAGGGAGCTGGGTGGGGCCCATGAAATGATGAGCCAAGAAGCCACACCGGGGCGAGGAGAGGCCCTGGGGGTGCTGCTGCAGTGGGTTAAGTATGTCCTTCCTGGTGTAAGCGCCTGCCACAGGAGAAGGGCAGAGGTCCCCCCACCCCCAACCTTGGGTGTACTGGCCCAGCCCTGAGAAGCCTCTATGTCTCCCTGTGGCCTCCCCAGTTACACTGGCCAGGCTAGCCCAGCGCAGACCCCCACCCAGTTGGACCCTTCCAGGAATGCGACATGAGGGAGACAAGGAGACACCGGTAAGGCCATTTGTTATACAGGACATTGGCCTTCTGTGGTCAAAAATCACAAAACATAGGCCGGCCCGTGGCTCACTCGGTAGAGTGCGGTGCTGATAACACCAAGGCCATGGGTTCGGATCCTATATAGGGATGGCCGGTTTGCTCACTGGCTGAGCGTGGTGCTGACAACACCAAGCCAGGGGTTGAGATCCCCTTACCGGTCATCTTTTTAAAAAAAAAAAAAAACAATCACAAAACATCAGTCTGTGGCAGGTGACTGGAGAGCTTTGGGGCAACCCCAAACTCCACTCAGGAGGCGTGGTGCATGTCTTCATCAGGCCTGCGCTACGCTGCAGTCTGGAGAGAAGGGGCAGGCAGTGCCGAGAGCCAGCCCCTCCAGATCAACGCCCCCAATCAGATGGGCACACAGGGGTGGGGCAGGAAAGATGCTCAGGTCCCACCAGGGCCTGGGGAGATTGTTCCTGGAGTCCTTTGAGTTTCTGGGCCTTCAGGCAACAGATTGCCAGCAGCCTGAGACCTTGGCAGCCACCAGCCTCCCCAGCAGCCCCTGCCTGTCTCCCTTCAATCCTCCATTCCTTCTCCTAGCTTCTTTCAGCTGAAGTTTGAACGGGCTTTCTGGAAGGGCATTTTGCTAGGAAACAAAGAGAAAATGCTCTTGCTCCCCAATGGGAGACACTAGAAGCAGAGAGGTAGTGTTGCCGGGCCCAGGTCCAGCTGCCTGCCCCAAACAAAACCAAACCAGCCAGAAGTCAAACATTGGTGAAAACGGGAGTCAGCTTTTATTCAGGAATCCCAGTGACCTGAGAGAGATGTTGGGCTGACCCATCTCTCCGGTAAGCCCAAAGGACAATGGCCAGACTAAAGCCATCTCAAACACTCAGACTTACTGAGGGGTTTTTAAAAGGGGTCTGAGGGGGTCGGCCTGGTGGCGCACTGCTACAGTGCGCCGCTTGGGAAGCGCGGCGGCGCTCCCGCCGAGGGTTCGGATCCCATGTGCAGACCGGCGGCTCACTGGCTGAGCAAGGAGCGGGGGCAACACTGAAGGTTGCGATTCCGTTGCCGGTCCTGGTCCGGTACGGGCGCGACACTGAGGGTTGCGATCTGTTGCCGGTCACGAAAAAAGACAAAAAGGAAAAAAAAAAAAAGGGGTCTGAGGGAATGGGACGTGGGAAGTGACAAGAAAGAGGGAGGGGGATGTGAGCTGTGGGGGCTCCGTGCAAGGAGCCAGGTGCAAGGTCTCGCCACAGCTCCGTCTGGTTTCTGCTCCCGTCCCTGCTGTTATCTCAGGGTCTTGCAGGAGGGATGGAGTCAGCACAGCTTTACTGAAGTCTTCCTTGGTTTCCCAGGGTCTGGATAGCATGTGTCTTGTTGCAAGTTCGCAGCTCCAGGCTGACTGGAAAACAACTTTACATTCATGTAAATAATGTCATCTCGCCCCATAACCAAGTTTCAAAGTATCGAATAGCCATGGGGAAAGAGGGAACTCAGAAATGCATGCCAAGAAAAAAGCAGTGTCTTTTAACGTTTTCTGCAGCCCAGGTGGTTTTAAGTCCCAATATGGCTTCAATCCTGCTCACTTCAACAGTAGGTGGGTGTACAGGGCACAGGCTCTGACCCCAGGGGTATGAGTCAGGACCACAAGTGGCAAGTGTCAGAACCTGGCTCGAGCCAGCTATGGAGAAGGGCCACTGAGGGGACTGACAAAGCTGGTCTCCAGTCACCTGCAGGACACGTACTTCATCTCTCCCTTTGTCCTTCCTACTGCTCCCCAGCCAGAGAGCCACCCCTTAGATCAGCTTCCCAGGGCACCCGGACCTCACAGGCCTCAGTGGGTCCCCCTGAGAATGGCCTAGAGGGGAACCCAAGGGGCAGGGCTGTAATTGGCCTTCTGTGGATCAGGTGTCCATTCCCGGACTAATCACCAGTGCCCAGGGCAGGGGCTGGGGTTGCCCAGGCAGGCTCTGTAGGAAGAGAGCAGCTCCCATTGCAGGCAAATGGTTACCTGGAGGTGAGGGTGGGGGTGGGGGCAGGGGTGGGACACCACCCCTGGAGAAGGCAGCCAGCGTGGGCATTTCCTGCACCAGGTAACTGAACCTAGGCAGAGAGGGACTGGCTGGCCCAGCAGCCCCAGGCCTGGGCTTGGGTGAGGAGCCAGGCTGTGCAGGCAGGCAGGTGCCAGTGGCCCACTGCAGGGTTGGCAGAGTCCCGGTCCTCACCTCACCGGCTGCCCTGAGGGGTCCAGCCCTGGTTGCCTTAGGGCTCTAGGAGGCTCCACTCACTCCCACTCGTCTCTCCAGATCCAGCCAGCTACTGCAGGTCGCTGTTGAGGCCATGTCACTGTCTGTGATGTGGCTTGGTCTCCTTTTGGTCTAGCATTGTGTCCAGATCCCTGGGAAATGACCATCCACGTGACCTCCTACCCAGATGGGAGGTGGGGAGGGGCCCTGCCCCCTGAGTGAGCGGTGGTGCTCGGGCACGCCGCGTCTGCGTTAGTCCATTTCCGTCGCTTATGACAGACCCCTGAAACTGGGTAATGTGTAGAGAAACAAAATTTACTTCTCACAGTTTTGGAGTCTGGGAAGTCCAAGGTCCAGGGGGCACATGTGGTGTGGATCTTCTTGCCGGGGAGACTGTCTACAGCAACATGAGCTGTCACACAGCGAGAACAGCAAGAGCCAACCGACCTCACTCGCGGTCCTCATGGAGCATGAGAACCACACCCGTGACAACTCATCACTCCACGAATGGGTCAATCCATTCACGAGGGCACAGTCCTCACCGTGCGATCATCTCTCAAAGGCCCCACTTTTCAAAAACCATAATTGGATTTCCCACCCTCTTAGCACCTTACGATGCAGGTCAAGTGTGCAATACCTGACCTTTTGGGAAACACATTTAACCCCTAGTGGCATCACACTCCCGCAATGACCAGGGGCCTTGTGCAGTCTGAGGGTTAATTTGGGGGTTGGGGGCAGCATCGGCCACCTAGCAGGTGCCCAGTCGGTGCTCGTATGTGACCCAACATGAGATGGACAGAAGTCACCTCTGCCCCCCGCTTCCCTAGCAGGGCTCCAGCCCACCAGTTCTCCTTGGCTGCTTTGTCGAGACCCCTATGGTTACACCAGGCCCACCCGCATAATGCAGGATGATCCCCCCATCTCAAAACCAGCAGACTAGCAGCCTTCATCCCCCCTCGCCATGTAACACGACATGTTTGCAGGTGCCGGGGGCTAGCAATGTGGACATCTGTCCACCACATGAACCCAGGGGCCCAGAGCTCTGCAGCACAGCTGAGTCAAAGCCCTGGTTTGGCTTCAAGGCCCAGCTCCTCCTAGTTTGGAGGACTGTGGGGGAGTTTGCTGTTCTGGGCCTGCCAGGCTCTCTGGGTGGCGGAGGCCTTCAGGTTATCTTCTCGCAGCAGGCGGCCACCCAAGGAGCATCCTGGGGGCCCCAGGGTGGAGGTGGCCAAGACCTAGGAAGCTCTCAGGAGCCTGAGCAGAGGCCCCACAGCCACGGAGGCATGAGGCTCCTTCGGTTGCTCTGCTTGGCCGTTCTGGGTGAGTCCACTGGGGATGTCGTGGGAGGGGGCTGCTGCCAGGGCCTTGAAGAGGTGGGCTCAGGGTATGGGGGTGCTAAGGAGCCCAGGAGAGGTGGGGTCTGAAAGCACGGCCACCTCTGGAAGCACGGGGTGGAGAAGGAAGATTGGAGTCTCAGACCAGCCTCTCTTTTACTGCGTATGTGGCCAGTTTTGCTTCACCTTGGGCCCTCTACTTACTCCTCTGCAAAATGGGCTCGTGACAATAAATGTTTTGGGCCTCAAAAGAGCTTTTGTGAGGGGCTATGCTTGTTGAGTCATGGGACCACCTCCCTTCTGGCCTCAGCAAGGGTTCTGTGGTCTGTCTCCAACCCCTGCCCCACCCCGCACCTCCTGCACCCCAGGCTCTCTCCTCACCACCCTCCCCTCTCTTACAGCCACCAGCAGCTTCTCCAGGGAGCAGGAGGGAGGTGAGTAGCCCAGCAGGCTGGAGGGAGAAGTGCCCTCAGCTGGGGACCCTGGCGTCAGAGTCGCCACCCACAGTGGGTGGCTTGGTTGGGAGGAGGTTGCTGATGATAAGGAGGTGTGTGCTGGGGGTCAGCTGGACAACCTGCCCACCCCCTGCAGAGCCCTGGGGGGAGTGGAGTGGGCTGAGTAGGCAGGGTAGGGACCTCCAGGGGACATGGGGCAAGAAAAGTGCTTGGCTCCCAGTTGGGCTATTGGGGGGGGGGTCCCTGATCTGGAGCGGAAGCCCCTCCAGGAGCCCCACAGCTCTGCCTGCTGGGTGTGACCCCAGTGAGGGCTGGGGGATTCTGGTGGTGTTAGAGAAAAGTTCACAGGTCTGGCTGCCTCCTGCCAGACAAAAGCAAACCAATCGAAAGCCAGTTGTTGGTGAAAATGGAAGTCAGCTTTCATCCAGGAATCCCGGTGACCTGAGAGAGATGTTGGGCTGACCCACCTCGCCAGTAAACCTGGAGGAGGATGGCCAGACTGAAGCCAGCTCCAGGACTCAGACTTACTGAGGGTTTTTATAGAGGGGGCTGAGGGAATGGGACGTGGGAAGTGACAAGCAGGAGGGAGGGGGACGTGAGCTGTGGAGGCTCCATGCAAGGTCTCAGGTGCAAGGTCTCGCCAAGACTCCATCTGGTTTCTGTTCTCGTCTTTGCTGTTATCTTAGGGTCGTGTAGTACGTGTGAGTCTGCANGGGGGGGGGGGTCCCTGATCTGGAGCGGAAGCCCCTCCAGGAGCCCCACAGCTCTGCCTGCTGGGTGTGACCCCAGTGAGGGCTGGGGGATTCTGGTGGTGTTAGAGAAAAGTTCACAGGTCTGGCTGCCTCCTGCCAGACAAAAGCAAACCAATCGAAAGCCAGTTGTTGGTGAAAATGGAAGTCAGCTTTCATCCAGGAATCCCGGTGACCTGAGAGAGATGTTGGGCTGACCCACCTCGCCAGTAAACCTGGAGGAGGATGGCCAGACTGAAGCCAGCTCCAGGACTCAGACTTACTGAGGGTTTTTATAGAGGGGGCTGAGGGAATGGGACGTGGGAAGTGACAAGCAGGAGGGAGGGGGACGTGAGCTGTGGGGGCTCCATGCAAGGTCTCAGGTGCAAGGTCTCGCCAAGACTCCATCTGGTTTCTGTTCTCGTCTTTGCTGTTATCTTAGGGTCCTGTAGTACGTGTGAGTCTGCAGCTTCAGGCTGGCTGGAAAACAACTTTACATTCATGTAAATAATGTCATCTTGTCCCATAACCAAATTTCAAAATATCAAATAACCATGGGAAGAGAGGGAAGTCAGAGAAATGCACGCCAAGAAAAAAAAACTGTGTCCTTTTAAAATTTGCCTACAGCCCGTGCGGTTTTATGTTCTAAGATGGCTTCAGTCCCGCTAGCTCCAGCAGTGAGGCACCTGGGCCCAGGAGGCAGGGGATTCTCAGGCCAGGGAGAGGGCAGTAAGGGAAGGGGGAAGTGGAGACTCCCCCAGGGGTCCAGCATGCAGGAGGCTGCTTTACTTGTGGAGGCAGCAGGGTCTTGCTGTACAGAGCCAGGGAGGAAGGGACACTGGGGAAGGTCCCCAACAGCCCCTGGCTCGCCTGCTCCCTCCCCTCTGCCCTCCGTGGCTCCGTCTGCACTCCACTGCCCAGCCCTCCCTCTTCTCCTTTGCCTTTTCTCCCCCACCCCCACCTCTAGCCCTTCTGTTTCTTTTTTTTTTTTTAAGTTTATGTATTTATTAAAATACATATTTTTTTATATTCTAAGATGTTGCAGAACAGTTGGGGGGGAGGGGGATAGAGGAAGGCGTAAGGAAATAGGGTGGGAGAAGGAGGAAGGGGGCTGTGGTTGAGGCCCAGGGCACCCCCCCATTCCTGCAGGGGAGACCAGGGGGCTTCCAGCAGTGGCTCGGTTGTGCTGGGCTGGGTGCAGATGTCAGGGGGTGTGGCTGAAGCCCTCGGCCCCTCACCGCCCTGGCTCAGGAGCCCAGGGCACTCTTCTGTTTGTTAAGGTGAAGATGATCAGTCACCTTCCTGTCTTATCCCAACCAGTCCCTTAACCCATGTTGCTGGGTCAGCTGGTCATAGAGCGAGTGGGGTCTCCCCCTCTATTCTACTTAAAGGTGGTACAGGCTAATGTGACACAAGCCCCATCTAAATGAGGCACAGCTGAACTGTCATTTCCTCATTTGCTTTAAAAACAAACACACCGTTGGTGTCGCCACCAAAAAGAGAGCAGGCAGCTGGGTCTCAGGGAAGTAGTGGGCAGGGACATCCTGCTCCCCGTCCCAGCCCCTGACTTCTGCTTAGATTCTTGCCAACCGAGTCCTGCTAACTAAACTCCTAAGAGACAGACTGATAAGTCATTCATTCATTCAACAATACCTTGATGAGCCCTGCTTGGTCACAGGCACTGTTCCAGGCGCCAAGGACCTTGCAAGGCACAGAAGGAAAACCCTCGTGTATCTTACATTCCAGTAGGGCTGGGTGGGACAGATGATAATCAAAATAAGCACATCCTAGAGTGTGTTAGGATGTGAGAACTTCTAGCAAAGCAGGCAGGGGAGAGGGAAAGGTTGCACGGGGTGGGGGTGGCGGGGAGGGGCAGCGCTTCCTGGGGAGGGTGCACTTGGGAAGCCCTCACTGAGAAGGGTCACAGCACATGAAGGAGTTCTCAGAGCAGGATGTGCCTGGACTAGGGCCCTGTGTGGCCAGAGGGCAGGAAGCAAGGGGAAGGGGAATGTTGGGGGAGGTCAGAGGTCAGCAGCATGGGTGTGGGGCTGACTGGGGAGGGCCCTGTGGGGTGCAGCAGGGGGGCAGTTTTGGAGCAGGGCACCGTCTGCTCTACCCTTGATGGGGTCATTTGGCCACAGTGTTGGGATGGAGATCAAAGGTCAAATGCCAGAGAGCCATTAGGGTGCTACAGGGTCGGCAGGGAGAAGGGGTGGCCATGTATTCCAGAGGCCAACAGCTGTGCTGGCAATGGGATGGGACATGGGGACAGCCACCGAAGATGGGGCCAAGGTTTCTGGCCTGAGCAGCTGTTGGGATTGGCCAAAAACAGTGTGATGGGATGTTATGCAGCTGAAGCAGCCCCGATGGGAGTGGAAAGCTGGACACGACACTAGGGAACTTTAGGAACCGAGGTTCCAGGACACTGGAAAGAGGATCTCGGTGTATTTTGAAATCCCCAAGAATCATGGCAAGTGTAATATGAAGCGTGGCAGGAACCAGGGGCGAGACTCTTCAAGGAACCATGGGCGTTTCTAAGACAAGGATGTGGAATATGTCTGAAGACACGAGCTGGTGTTTAGGGAGGAGGGAGGAAGAACGGTCCAGAAATAGCAAGAGGATGTCAACCCTGTCGTCCCAGCCCAGTGCCATGGAGGCTGTGGGGACCCAGCACCCCCTGAGACAGCTGGAGGTGTAGACAATGCCCTGGGGAGGGGGGGATGTGGTTTCCATGGGATGTAGAAGACGAGATGTTGGTCGAAAGGTTGAGGGGGTGGGGGAATTGGATGCTGGCTGAGCCTATGTCCCAGAGGGCACAGAGGGAGGATTCTGGGATTGGTGAGGTTGAGAGGTGGGACTTCATCAGGGGGGTGGAGAAGGGAGCCTGGGGGTTTTCATAGCACCCATAATAACCTAATGACAATGTCCCTCCCTAATGTCCAGAATATCTGGTTGAAGGACAGATTTAAACTAGAGTGCACTCACTCCCTCGGGAGAAGGCAGAGGAACCTTGATGAGTTTTCCCCAATTACTCCTAAAACCACTTTGGTATTTCCAGCATGAGGTTCTAAGGTTTCATAAGAATCACTTATGAGGGGTGATGTGTGAGTTTCCTGGGGCTGCCCTAACAAAGTCCTACAAACCGAGTGGCTTAAAACAACAGATATTTGTTCTCTCACAGTTCTGGAAGCTGGAAGTCCGAGATCAGGGTGTCGTCAGGGCTGGCTCCTCTGGAGGCTCGGAGGGAGCCTCTGTTCCTTGCTCTCTCCTGGCTTCTGGTGGTGGCCTCCACTGTCACGTGGCGTTGTGCTGTGCATGTGCGTGTGTGTGTCTTTTCCTCTTCTTATTAGGCCCCACCCTAATCCACTGTGGATTACTGGAGTTAAGTTAATCGTTTTAACGTGATTATACCTGTAAAGACCTTATTTTCCAAATAAGGTCCCCATCACAGATACTGGGGTTAGGGTTTGACATATCTTCTTGGAGGACACAATTCAGTCCTCAACAGGTGGGCTGCTTGTTCAAAATCAGATCCCTGGGCCCGAGCTCAGGTCTAATGAATTGCAATCTCTAGGTTTGGGACTCAAATTTCCAAGCTTCCAGTTATCACAGACAAGTCTGGAGAGAGGTCTGGGGCCTGGGCACCAGCCCTACAGTTTCTTTCTTTCTTTAGCAGTTCTCAGCTTGGTTTGGCTTCCCATCCCGAGGGTGGCCTTATCTTTGCCTCACCACGTTTAGAGTGTGCCATCTCATTATTCAAATGTTCTGACTAGTAGAAGAATTTTATTTTATTATTTATTTTTCCGGCAGGCTGGCTGGCAAGGGGATCAGAGCCATTGACCTTGGTGTTACAAGGCTGTGCTCTAACCAACCGACCTAAATGGCCAGCCCATGACTTTTAAATTAAAAGTTAAAAAAATTTAAATTGAATGACTATGCTTTCCTGGTGGGCTAGATCCACAAACTAAACAGCCAAAAGGAAACCCCCCCCACACACACGTCTTGTTAGAATAAAAAGTGAACGTCCCACTGCATAGTGTACTTTAAAAATGTTGCCCTCTGTGGGCTTATGCAAAGCAAGCTTCTATTCATGGCCATTGAAATGGAAATGAAGGGGGTAGTTTTTCTTTCTACTTTTGTAAGTCAAGATCATTTCCCTGCATGAAAGGAGCAAAAGAAAGTGTGATCACACTTCAGCCCTGGACTCTCACTTCCCCCACGTGGAGGTAAGATTCTGGTGCCTAAGATCAGCTTTGCACTGTGAGGAGGAGGCTTCTTGGCCCCGCGGGCTGCATGGACAAAATTATCGGTAGAAGTCTGCAAAATGGTGCCCCAGAGAGTAACTTTACATTTATCTTTTTTTTTTTTTTTAAAGATGACCGGTAAGGGGATCTCAACCCTTGACTTGGTGTTGTCAGCACCACGCTCAGCCAGTGAGCAAACCGGCCATCCCTATATGGGATCCGAACCCGGGGCCTTGGTGTTATCAGCACCGCACTCTCCCGAGTGAGCCACGGGCCGGCCCGTAACTTTACATTTAGATATAGCTTTATTTATTTATTTATTTATTTTATTTTTTATTTTTTTTTTTGTCCTTTCTGAGACCAGCCGCACTGCGCTCAGCCAGTGAGCGCTGTGAGCGCACCGGTCATCCCTATATAGGATCCGAACCCGCAGTGGGATATAGCTTTATATTCTTCAAGTTAAAGATTTTGCATGAAATCCTGTTTGAAAAAAAGAATTCCGCCCTCCCCCCCACAACAAATAGGAGTTTTCATGAAGTTTCAAAAGATGAGAAAATATTTGTTGACATCTATGCAGCCCTGAGTAGGGCAAGAAATCCTGATTCTGGAAGGCTGGTTGTCTAGATCAGAGTTCTCAGCCTCAACACTGTTGACATTTGGGACCAGATAATTCTCTGTTGTGAGGGGCTGTCCTGTGCATTGCAGGGTATTTAGTGGCATCTCTGGCTTCTACCCACTAAATGTCAAGAGAACCTCCATTTGTGACAACCCAAAACTGTCTCCAGACACAAAGGTCCCCTGGAGGCTGAATCGCGCCTGGTTGAGAAATGCGCTCGGTGGCCAGAAACTTCAGGATTTCCAGGAAATGTCTCAGAACATCCACTCTAGTTTGTTCCAATTCTTTGCTCGATGGTCAGCTTTTTGGTTGCAGTGTGCTTTAAGGGGCAGACATGCCCAGCCGGGCAAGGGTGATTTATAAAGTCTATGATATTTAGATTTCATAGATGATTATCCCTACCCCCCCCCACTCCCTGCCAAGAACTGCCCCTACCCACACTATTCTTGAAAATGCAAGTAGGTCCCCACCATTAATACATCCCTCTGCCCCAAACCCCCCGTTCAGAAGGCACCTTTGTTTAATCTTGCTGTCCTGCAGAATCAGTAAAGGAAGCATGAGGCCTAACAGGAAGATCTTAGAGATGTTTTCTGCATTGAAATCAACTCCAGGATCTATCTGCAAAATAGAAAAGTCACTTGCAAGCAGACCCCAGTCTTGGTGGGTGGGTGAATGCCTCTGGAATACGCAGGAGGGTGGGTTTCCCTCCTGGGTCTAGAGAGGAGAGGTCCTTAGGCGCTGTGGGCACACTGGTCTCCTACGTTCTTCCAAAGTCTTGCAGTTGCCTGCTTCTCCCCAGTTCAGCCCCTCCCTCCAAGGTTGGGATCCCTCCCTGTACTACCTCTCCTGGATCTGTCCCCTGCCTTTTGACTGTCCTTTTAAACCAGAGGTTGACCTCTCTGGGTGCAGGAGCCTGGCCACTGCCCCTGCATCCCATGTCCCGTGGCAGGTCTGCCATGACAAGGCCTCTGATAGCTGAGGATGGACAGAGACTTGAACTCCTCAAGACCACAGACCAGGCTCAAACCTGAAGGCAGGGATGGGTCGTCGGGTCCCTGGTCCACCTTGTACTTTACCAGTCCCCAACCCCAGCTCTGGAGGGACAAGGTTCCTGGGAGCCGAGCATAGGCCACACCTCAGCATGCGACTTGAACTTGAGAGTAACTGCCTTTAATATCAGTGAGTCACTCAGCCGACAAAGTCCACTTCTGCTCTCCTACCACAGGCCAGAGATACAGCGATAGGAGGATGACATGGTGCCTGTCCCCTTGCAGCTTACATTCGATGAAAAAGCCCCTGAGTGCAGAAGTTTAATCCAGAATGCCAGCCCTCCTGACCCATCTTCCAAACATCTCCATGCCTGTGTTCCAAAGTACTCATATCCAAATCTCATTTTCTATTTACAGTAAAATATTCTGGGCAGAAAGAACCTAAACCCAGGAGACAGGTCTTTTGCTAGCATTTTCTCTTTTCTTTTTTAGAAGTGAAATTCACATAACAAAAAATTAACCATTTTGAAGCGATAATTCAGGGCTGGCCAGTTAC
>NW_007739970.1:26990-32874 GCF_000696425.1 Galeopterus variegatus
GCCTTGGTGTTATCAGCACCGCACTCTCCCGAGTGAGCCACGGGCCGGCCCAAAAAAAAAAATTAACCATTTTGAAGCGATAATTCAGGGCTGGCCAGTTAGCTTAGTTGGGTGGAGCGTGGTGCTGATAACACCAAGGTCCAGGGTTTGATCCAGTACTGGCCACCCACCCAAAAAACAAAAATCAAGCGATAATTCAGTCGCATTTAGTACCTCCACGATGTCATGCAACTGCCACCTCTATCTATTTCTAAAACATTTTTATCACTGCAGACGGAAATCCCACATCTGTTAAGCAGTTTCTCTCCATTTCCCCCGCCCCAGGCCCTACTAACCACAGAACTGCTTTCTTGTCCCGTCCCGCGGGATATTCAATGCAGACCCTGGAGGGGGGAGTGGGAATTGGATGGGACAAGAGACGCGAGAGATGGGAGACAAGACAGTATTCTGATCAAGTCTCGTTTATTGATTCTTAGGTTACATCTTATATAGGAAAAAGCAAGCATATTGTAAGCAGTTAGGAATGCAGGAATACGATAAGATCTTGAGAAGAAACAAAGTCAGAAAATCTCTGATGCGAAGAAGCCCCCAATCTTTACAAGAAAGCAGAAACTTGGAAGGAGATAAGAGGTCACTCTTGATTAGACTTGCATAGCCAGGAGCACAGCGTCCCAGGCACAAACAGATTATGAGGCAGATATCACGTAAGCATGGCCATTTGGCGTAAGCAGGTTGTCACGCAGGCAGGGTCACACAAGGAGGGGTGTGGGGCTACAGGCTCCCAACACTTTCTGTCTCTGTGGATTTTCCTGTTCTGGACATTTCACATAAATGGAGTTAGTTCAGATCCCCTTGCAGACCAGCTGCCAAAAAAAAGAAAAAATGCACGTTCGTGGAATCAAACAGTAGCTGCCTTTTGTGTCTGACCTCTTCTACTCAGCATAATGCTGATGACGTCCTTCCAGGCTGCAGCGTGTGTCTGTACTGCATTCCTTGTTAAGGCTGAATAATGTTTCTTGCATGGATCAGCCACGTCTTGTTTTTCCATTCATCTGCGGACAGAGATTTGGGCCGTTTCCTCCTTTTGGCTGCTGTGACTAGTGCCGACTAGAACATGCGTGCACATGTACCTGCTAGGGCCCTGTTTTCAGTTCTTTAGGTACATGTCTAGGAGCGGAATTACCACGTCATGCAGTCGTGCCTTATTTAACTTTTCGAGGAATTTGCCAAATCAGCATTTTCTTGATGAACTTTGTTGAGTGCTTGGTGACTTTTTGTTTCTTTCTTTCTTCTCGAACTGTTTCACCTCCCAGAAGCCACCCCCGAGGTCTCCATTGCCTATGAAGTCCTGGAGGTTTTCCCCAAAGGCCGCCACGTTCTCATAACGTGCAGCTCACCCTGGGCAACCCCTCCCATCACCTACTCCCTCTGGGGGAGCCAGGACGTCGAGGTGGCCAGGAAGGTGGTGAGCACCCACAGCCCAGCCTCCTTCAGCATCAACATCACACTCAAGTCCAGGCCAGACCTGCTCACCTACTCCTGCCAGGCAGCCTCCACCTTGGGTGCCCCCGTGGCCAGTGCCAGGCTGCAGATGTACTGGGAGCTGTGGGCCAGTGAGTCGTGGGTCGTGGCAACAGGAGGCACGTGGGGTGCAGATAAGTGGGGAGCTCCTGGGGGTGCGACTGTAGAGTCTGGGGGACTGGGGTTAGAGAGGGCCAGGGCGCGAGGGCAGGAACGAGGACAGGCTGCCCTCTTCAAGGCCACTTCCAGTGAGTGCCACGGGACCCGGTCATAGGGCATGTCCCATCCTGGCTATAGGCCCTCAGGCTGCAATCTTCTGTCAGGGGCCTGAGGTCATAGATGGAAAGCACCCGAGGGCTGAAGTTTCCAAGGCTGGGCCCTGACTTGTGGAGCTGGGACCTCAAGCTGATAAACTGGGCACTTTTTGCGTGATATCTCCTTTGATCTCCAGGTTCTGGGTCTGTAGATGTAGAGATCAAAGCTCTTGGAGGTTGTCCCAGGCCGAGGGCTTGCAAGCAGCAAAGGCTGATTTCAAACCCCTCTCCGTTTAGCTCCAAACCACGCATTTTTCCCATTTCCATCTTGATCTTAACTCAGGTATCCTTCTCAGTGGGAGCCATGAGGTGTGGGAACCAGGAAGTGTTGCCTGCCCTGTGGTGGGACCACGATCCCCCACCATTCCTTGCCCCTCAACTAAGAACACGAGGAAACAGCCTCAGGCGGGAGAGCCCAGGGTCTGGAGCCCAGGAGGGCGAGGGTTAAAATCCCTACACTTACTGGCTGTGGGGTTTTGGGCAAGTCACTCAACCTCTGGGCCTAAGTTGCTTCATCTGCAAAACAAAGAAAATAATAGGACCTACCCCAGGGGGTATAGAAAGGATGAAATGAAAGCTTTTAGTAGGTGGCAAGAAAAAAGCAAGGGGTGGTGGTTGTTACTAATCAGTAAGGATCTTTAGCGCATCAGGCCTAAGGCCTGGGGAATTCCAGAATCTTGAATCTTCTAAGGGACAGTTCTTGTCCTGAAGGAGTTTGCTTTCCAATAAAAGAAACAAGACTGAAAGGATATAATTAGGGTTGCCAGATTAATTTTGCATAGGACATACTTACACTAAAAAATTACTTATCTCTTATCTGAAATTGAAATTTAACTGGGTGCCACGTATTTTTATTTGCTAAGTCCGGCAACCCGAAATACACTACACACGAATAAACCCAAATGTGAAATTGTGTGGTACACACTGCAGGAAGGATAGAAGCAGGTGCAAGGAGAAAGGGGTACTCCAGAGGGCTGCCTGGAGAAGGTGGCAGTCACAGCTCAGCCTCCAGGCTCATGAGGCATTCTGCAATGAGGAGAACTTACGTGGGGGGAGTAGGGTTAAAATCTCCCAGCCACGAGCTGGCTGGTTAGCTCTGCCGGTTACAGCACCGGCACGGTGTTGTAAAACCAAGGTCAAGGGTTCAGATCCCCGAACTGGCCAGCCCCCCCAAAATAAAAAAATCTCCCAGCCATTCCCGTATTACCTTTTCCTACCCTGCCAGAGCCAGTATCCCAGCTGCAGGCTGACTTCACCCTGCGGGACAGAGGGTCAGGCCCTAGGGCAGAGATGTCCTGCCAGGCGTCCTCGGGCAGTCCACCCATCACCTACAGCCTGGTCGGGAAGGATGGGCACATCCTCATGCAGCAGAGATCACCCCACGGGCAGCCTGCCAACTTCTCCTTCCCACTGACCCAGACGTCGGGCTGGTTCCAGTGCCAGGCTGAAAACAATGTCAATGTCCAGCTCAGCGCCCCCATGCTGGTGCCCCCAGGTGAGAGGGCCCTTCCATTTCCGGAGTGGTAGCTGATACCTTGGGGCTGGGAGGGTGGATCTTGCTAGAGAGTCCAGAAGGGAGGCTGGTGGAAGGTGGAACAGCTCTGCCCGGGTCCTGCCAAGAGCAGGAAGGGCACCATGAGGCAACCCTGCTTACCCTGGCCCTACCTAAAGGCCTGCCACCTCTGCCTCCTGCACAGGGGAGCTGCCTCAGGAACCCATCTTCATGCTGGCTGGTAGCATCGCCTCCATTGCAGCGATCGCCTCTGGGATACTGGGTGGGGCTGTGCAGACCAGGTAGGAAATGGGTGCTGGATGCTGGGGAGGAGCCAGAGTTGCTGGTGACTGGTGTGGACCAACCTGTCTGGGGAGCAGTGGACAGTGAGCTTGTAGGGCAGGGCTGCCACCAGGGCAAAAAGGTCATACTGCGTATGCACAACTTGAAGATGTTTATGATGGGCCTACCATGTGCCAAGTGCCTGCTGAGGCTTGTGCCTTTGTGACTTTAATTGACCCATGCTCCCAGCTGCCCTGCAATGGAGACAGCTGACCTCTGGGTGGGGCCTCTCCTATGTTCCCTATGGGGTCTGAGAAGGGATGCTGGACAATGCCTCCCAGGGACCAGGGTGAGCCAGCAGCTCCTGCCCTCCAAGGGAACCACATAGGTCAGTCTTTCCCAGGTGGCAACAGAAGGAAGAGGCTGAGTCTTCTGAGGGCCTCTCTCCAAGGCCATCGCTTCACTGACATGTAAAATGACCAGGGCCTCTGTGTTGTCCAGCCCCAGACACTGCAGGCTTCTGCAGGCTCCCCCTGTCTGGCCTCCTGGAATTTCTCACCTAGCTTGGTTTTAAAGGCACCGCTGTGTCCTGGTTCTCCCCTCCTCCCCTCCCCTGTGGCCAGCCCCTTCAGTTTTTATTTTTTTAGGCAGGTGGCTGGTACAGGAGTCCAAACCCATGACCTTGGGGTTGGTTATAAGGCTGTACTCAAACCAACTGAGCTAACTGGCCAGCCCCTTCAATGGTCTGTGACACTCTCCTTGTCTCACCTCTGGGTCCCTTCAGACTCATGGATGAGCTATGTCACCTCTTTGAGCCTCAGTTTCCCCTTCTGTAAAGTGGGGAACAGTGACCTGGCTCCCACTCACCACATGACCAGGGGCCAGGGCTTGCCTTCTTGGTGATTCGGCACCCCCTTCATTTAGTGGGGTGAGTAGGCCCCACACCTCCCCTCCTGCGGGGCTCTGATGCACTGGGTACCATAAAATCCCCAGTGGCCTCGGAGGGGGTGGCTGAGAGGTGAGCTTGCCTGACCCGGAGTCTCAACTCCTTTGTCATCAAGGTTGTGACCAGGAGACACCAGCTTGGCAGACTGCCCCCAGGAGCACCCCACTCCTGGCCTTGCTGCCCTGCAGAAGGACCCACCGTTTGAATGAAGAAAAGCCTGCGGGAGGCAATGGGGAGATGTAGGTCAGAGGTGACAAAGTAGCAGACATGTGGATGAACACGTCCAGGGATCTAATGTGCAGCCTGAGGACTGTCGGTAGCAAGAGCGTACTGTATTTGGGATTCATACTAAATGAGTACGTTTTAGCTGCTCTTTCCACAAAGACAAAAAAGTGGAAAATGTGTGAGATAACGAATATGCTAATTTGCTTCACTGTGGTAACCTTTTTACTATTTATATGTATCCCATAATGTCATGTTGTATACCTTAAATATACATAATAAAATCTATTTTAAAAAAAGAAAAGCCTTGACAGCAGGGATTCTTGGAGCCCTGGTGGCCTTCAGCAAACACACATGGTGTTTATTTGAGGATTTTCCGAGGTCGATAGAAAGGATGGGGCTCTGTGCAGGGCCCCTGTCCCCACCTCCCAGCTGCTCATCACCGTCCATCCAGGTGTGGGCAGAGGGCAGACTGTAACAAGGCCCAACCCCTCCCCCACAACTGCTCCCCTTTTCCCTGGAGTTGCACCCCGTCTTCCGGTGGCCCAGTCCTCTGGCTCATCTCACATTGTCCAGCTCACCTGTGCAGACTCTGAGCCCCAACTGGCGCACAGGCCCTCATGAATCCTTACCTGCAACTAGCAAAGGGTTTCTGGAATTCCTCCGTGCCGGTCAGCCTGTGGCTCCTGGAGACCCACCTCTGTATGCACGACCCCTGCTCTCCCCGCGCCCCCCACGTGCAGAGCCTAGCGCCAGCCTTCTCTGTTCCAGATGCTCTTTTTGAGTGTGGGGGTTAGTACTGGATTAAACTCCCGCCCCTGCTGTGGCCCTGGGCACTTTGTTTCTGTTTGCACACCATTTGGTATCTGGAAGTGTGAAGCCACAGGGCCCTTCACAGCCTTGGGACCCGGCCCAGCCCAGGAAGAAGTGTGGGTGGTCCTCAACCCTACCCCAGGCTTAGCTCCAGAGAGGAGGAAAGCGTGACAGGCCAGGCAGGGAGGAGGCTGCAGGCTGTGGCCTGGGCTTTTGAGTGCGATGGGGGAGGGAGGTGTCCCGGGCAGGTGGGGTCCAGAACTGGCGTCTGGTCGGCTTCTTGGAGGAGGAGAC
>NW_007739971.1:0-1566 GCF_000696425.1 Galeopterus variegatus
GGGCTGGGGATCTAAAAACAGAATTCTGACCCCCAATATATAGCAACTAGTCCAGGAGGCCAAGCCACATCTGTGCAGCAATCAGAGCAGCTCAGGATTTAATCAATTGGTCAGGACCTAATGAACTGCCAGCTTCCCTAATCTGTGCCTTTTCTTCCAATCAAGGACCAACCAAAGTAAGCCAAGGATGCTCCCCTAACCAAACACATGGGTGCCTTGCTCCCTGTTAGCTCATGGCAACACCTTCTAATCAGGACATAGATGAAGGCTGTTTTTGTTTATTTTCACTATCAAACTTTTATACTTCCTACTATGGCTTGAATGTTTGTGTTCTCCAAAAATTAATGTGTTAAAACTTAATTCCCATTTTGATATTATTAAAAGGTGAGACCTTTAGAAATTGATTAGCTCAAGAGGGCTCTGTCCTCATGAATGGTATTAATGGCCTTATAAAAGAGGTCCCCCCAAATTAGCTATCTCCTTATACCTCTTCTACCATCTGAGAAGGCATCATCTTTGAAGCAGAGAGCAAGCCCTCGCCAGACACCACATCTGCTGGTGGCTTGATTATAGATTTCTCAGTCTCTAGAACTGTGAACAGTANTGCTGGTTAAACTCTCTGTTGTGTTTTTTATTTTGTTGAATGAATTCTTCAGCTCAGCAAATTCTGGTACATTCTTTTTCAGGGCATTGATTTCCTTGTGCATTTCTTCTTTCATGTCCTGTATACTTTTCTTCATTTCATCGTGTTTTCTAGCTGAGTTTTCTTGTACCTCCTTTAGTTTCCTTAGAACTATCACTCGAAATTCCTTCTCAGACACTTCAAGGGATTCTTGTTCTATAGGATCTAGGGAGTTATTAACCTTTGGTGGTGTACTCTCCTGATTTTTCATATTTCTGGTATCTTTCCTTTGATGTTTCATCATTGTGGCAGGGGATTTCATGGTCCACTGGCTCGAAACTATTGTCTGGCTAGGATGCTGCTGGGGCTGCCAATTTGGCACGGCTGCCTTAGTGTCTTCTAAGTTGCCCTCTGGCACCTTGGGTACCTGGTCGCCTTGGGTCTTGTGCATCTCCAGGGAGGTGCCTCTCTAGTTGGCATGCACTCTGCCAGGCTAGGGATGGAGTCCAGTGGCTGCGAGGCCTACCTGCTCAGTCATGCGCTGGCACCATGGGGTGTGTGGTCTCTGCAGATCTCAAGCCTCTCCAGTGGGGTGCCTCTCCGGTTTGCATGCACTTGGCTTGGCCAGGGATGGAGTCAGGCAGCAGTGAGGCCTACCTGCTTTGTCGTGCGCTGGCACTACAGGGAATGTGGTCTCCACAGATCTCAGGCCTCTCCGGAGGGGCACCTCTCTGGTTGGTGTGCACTCGGCCCAACTGGGGATGGAGTCTGGCAGCAGTGAGGCCTATCTGCTGGGTCTCATGCTGGCACTGCAGGGCACGTGGTCTCCATGGATCTCGGGCTTCTCTGGCAGGGGGCCTCTCTGATGAGCATGCACTCAGTCGGGCTGGGGATCTAAAAACAGAATTCTGACCCCCAATATATAGCAACTAGTCCAGGAGGCC
>NW_007739971.1:2759-4534 GCF_000696425.1 Galeopterus variegatus
GACACCACATCTGCTGGTGGCTTGATTATAGATTTCTCAGTCTCTAGAACTGTGAACAGTACATTTCTGTTGTTTATAAATTACTCAATCTGTGGTATTTTGCTATAGTAGGTCAAACAGAGACTTTTCCTTCCTTCCTTTGAGTCTCTGCTAACTGTGAGTGAGAGTAGCTGACTTCCTCGCTGTAGCAAGTTATAATTAAAGGACATTTGTTCGTTTTAATTAGAGTGATCTTTCTTTATGTAGAATCTTCAGGAAGTTCATGGAAAATGTATATTATGAAAAACTATGCATGAGTTTCAAAAATTTTTTGCACCAATATAAACTTGTACTAACTTGTTATAACATGTCTGAACAGGATCTAGTTTGAGGCACTAAGAAGAATAAGATATCAGTTTGAAAAGAGCGCTTATCAGAGTAATATGATTCTGCTAAAATTATGGCCAACAGGCATATGAAAAAATGCTTGATATTGCTAATCATCAGAGAAATGCAAGTCAAAACTACAATGACATCTCATATCACCCCAGTTAAAATGACTATGATCAAAAAGACAAAAAATAACAAATGCTGGAGTGGATGGAGAGAAAGGGAACACTTGTGCATTGTTGGTGGAATGTAAATTAGCACAGCCACTATGGAAAACAGTACAAGGATTTCTCAAACAACTACAGATCCAGCAATCCCACTACTGGTTATATATCTAAGGGAATGGAAATCATCATGTTGAAGGAGCACCTGCACTCCCACGTTTATTGTGGCTCTATTCAATAGCCAAAATATAGAACCAACCTAAGTGCCCATCAATAGATGACTGGATAAAGAAATTGTGGTATATTTACACAATGGAATACTACTCAGCCATAAAAAAATTAAATTCTGCTATTTGTATCAACATAGATGAGCTTGGAGAAAATTACGTTAAGCGAAATAAGCTAGGCACAGAGAGAGAAATATTACATATTCTCAGTCACTTGTGGAAGCTGAAAATTTGATCTCATTAGAAGTAGAAAGTAGACTAGTGGTTACTGGAAACTGGTGAGGAAAAGGAGAAGAGGAGGATAGGGAGAGGGTGGTCAGTAAATACAAAATATGAGAGATAGAGGAAGAATGGGATCTAGGGTTCTATAGTAAAATAGAGAGACTAAAGTTAACAGAGAACTGTGTCTCTTTGAATAGCAGCTAGTTGAGATGGCATTGAATGTTCCTGACGTGAAGAAGTAACCAGTGTTTGATGTGATGGATATACTAAGCACCTTGATATGATCACTGCACACAGTATGAATGTAGCCAAATACTGTATTGTACTTCATAAATATATACAATTATTATGGGTCAATTAAGAAAAATAAATTAAAAAGAGAGAAATAGTAGAATAGTGGTTACCAGAGGCATGGAAATGGAGGGGGCAAAGAGGGTCTGGGAAAGGTTGGCAGACCAGTACAAAGTTACAAAGTTACAGTTAGATAAAAAATAAGTTCTGGTACTCTAAGGTGACAATAGGTAATAATATTATTGTATATTTCAAGATAGCCAGAAAAGATGATCTTGAGTGTTATAACCACAAAGAAACGATAAATGTTTAGGTGAAAGATATGCTAACTTTTCTGATTAGATCATTATACAATATATGCATGTATTGAAACAACAAACTGTACCCCACAAACATGTACAATGAAAAAAATATAAACTAAAAAAATTTCTGCTAAAATTGAAGCAAGAACAAACATCAAATTTATGGTGAAGCTAGGGCGGAAGAATGGCTAAATCACTGA
>NW_007739971.1:5058-7599 GCF_000696425.1 Galeopterus variegatus
AAATATAAACTAAAAAAATTTCTGCTAAAATTGAAGCAAGAACAAACATCAAATTTATGGTGAAGCTAGGGCGGAAGAATGGCTAAATCACTGATGCCTTATGAAAAGTTCGTGGGAACAATGCCCCAAAGATATCAGCAGTTTACAAATGGAGAACTCATTCTAAGAAGGGACGGGATAATGTTAAAGCCTCTAGTGGTAGATCATCCGCATCAGTTTGCAAGGAAGAAATTAATCTTGCCTGTGCCCTAATTGGAGAGGACAGATGATTAACAGTAGAAACAATAGCCAACATCATAGACATCTCAATTGGCTCAGCTTGCAGAATTTTGACTGAAAAATTACATTGAGGAGAACTTTCAATGGAAATTTTAAACAAGTGGGATCAAGATACTGCAACATTTCTTCAGAGAATAGTAAGAGGATATGAAACATGGCTTTACCAGTATGATCCTGACCACAAAGCACAATCAGAGTCATGGTTACCAAAAGGTGGAAGTGGTTGGGTCAAAGGAAAAGCAGACCTATCAAGAGCAAAGTTCCTTGCAACAGTTTTTGGGGGATGCTGAAGGCATTTTGCCTGTTGACTTTCTGGAGGGCCAAAGAATGAGCACATCTGCTTATTATGAGAGTGTTTTGAGAAAGTTAGCCAAAGCTTTAGCAGGAAAACACCTGGGAAAGCTTTACTAGAGAGTCCTCACCACACAATGCTCTTGCTCATTCCTCTCATCAAACAAGGGCAATTTTGCAAAAGTTTCATTGGTAAGTCATTGGGCATCCACTTTTTAGTACTGATTTTGCTCCTTCTGACTTCTTTTTATTTTTTAATCTTAAACAATATTTAAAGTGCACCTATTTGTTTTCAGTTAAAAATGTAAAAAAGAATGCATTGTCAGGATAAATTCCCAGGTCCCTCAGTTTTTTAGGGATGGACTAAATGGCTAGTATCATTACTTACAAAAGTGTGTTGAACTTGATGAACCTTATGTTCGGAAATAAAGTTTATATTTTTATCTTTTAATTTCATTTTTCCACAAAATTTTTTGAGGTCTGCACATATTTCCACACGATCAACTCTAACACTTAAAATGCTCTCAGCACAACATTTCTGTAAAATCCTAGAATCCATGACCTCCGAGGTAGAATTTACACAAATCTAAATGTAATTTTTCAACTCCAGATGATAAAAACCTAAAAGCTCGTAATAAAATGTTATACGAGTGACGTAAAAGAGTACTAACATGCTAATTGAAGATGTAAATGAGAGATTGGTTTAACCACAATGAATAAAGAATCACAAATTTCAAGTGAGGTTTTTTAACAGGATATCTGCATGTATTCCAAATTGTTTTCAAGTGGCCATTTGTATTGCAGTGAACCAACCAACCAGTTCCAAATCCCCCTTACTCAGTCCACAAAAGAACAGCTTCAAAGAACTCTGCCCAAGCTGAGGGTACTATTTAATGATGCATTATTACAAAGACACACTGGAAAATGAGTAAGTGCATGGTCTTTACCAGTGGCACTACAAAGATATAGTAGGAAGGGTCTGGTGAGAGTGTCCACGCTGAGTACAAGGATTGAAGCAGTGAATTTTCCGTAAAGTACTAAAAAACAACAGTAAAACCGGAGAAAAGTTGCTCTTATTTTGATTACTTCCATGCAGTAGCAAGCTAAACAATGTCAGTGTTTAAAGAAAAACCCAGGGCCTGTGAGGGGATCAGGACTTTTGCTGGTCTAAGTTCAAACCAATTTCTGTGGTTACAGTTGAGGTTAAATTTTAGTACTATACATGTGAATTACACATTAGGACACTTTTTTATTTATAATTAACAAAATTGAATTCCACATTAAAGTTACTTTAAATAGCTCTCAGTTACACAGTAGGCCCCTTAACATACACAGGCTCAGCCAGACTAATTTCTTTTAAAAATAAGATCATAATTGTCACTTCTTCCCCTGAGCTCCAGCAGCCTCAGCTTGGCTGACATTACATTTTTATAGTTATAAATTGGTTGATTTGTGGGAGAGAGTGATGCTAGGGACCATCTATTCTGCCATCTTGACCAGAACCTTCACTGAATTTCAGCAGGTGGTATTCATGAGACAAATGGTGCACACTTACATTTTGATGGTGATACAGTCCAGTAAATTTTTATAAATGTGTATTCTTACCAGTACAAGGTATTGTCAATTTTTAGTCATTTTGACATCACATGAGAAACTTGATGCCTTGTCGTTGTTATTTTTATATCTTTTACTTGATGCAAGTGAATATCTTTTCATGGTTTTATTGGCAAATTGGATTATTTCATTTGTGAATATTCTAAGTTTTGCCTTGCCTTTCAGTAGTCTATTTTCTTTATTTATATTGAACTAGAAGTTTTTAGTAAGACCATTGATTCTGTTTTATATGATGTTTTTTCCCTTTTCTTCAACAAAACTATTCTATGCTATAGACATGGCTTATTTTTTTGTTGTTTTTTTTTCCTTTTTGTCTTTTTTTGTGTCCGGCAACGGATCGCAACCCTCAGTGTCACG
>NW_007739971.1:7874-12655 GCF_000696425.1 Galeopterus variegatus
CTATTCTATGCTATAGACATGGCTTATTTTTTTGTTGTTTTTTTTTCCTTTTTGTCTTTTTTTGTGTCCGGCAACGGATCGCAACCCTCGGTGTTGCGCCCGCCCCCCGCTCAGCCAGTGAGCGGGAACCGGTCTGCATGTGGGATCCAAACCCTCAGCGGGAGCGCAGCCGCGCTCCCAAGCGGTGCACTGTAGCAGTGCGCCACCGGGCCGGCCCCTAGACATGTTTTAAAATTACATTCACTCCAATTTATTTTTCTTATTTAGTGATTTTAATAATATGTCTAGAAAACTTTTCCCTTGACCAACTTAATAAAAATATTCACTTATTTTCAATTGTCTCCAAATTTAAATATTAGGTCTATAACTTTTTTTTCTTCAAGTACTCATCTAAACATTCAACCATCTATGTAATTCATCTTGATGTTGGACAGAACTCTACCCTTCAGAATTGTGAGAAAGTAAATTTTGGTTGTATAAGTCACCCAGTCTGTGGTGCTTTATATGGCAGCCTGAACAGACTAATGCACTTAATCCTCTTGCATTAGACTGGAAGTCAGATCAGTGACCACTTCTGTTTTTATTTCGTGGTGTCTGATATGTAGTGGAAATAACACATTTAAAATTGAAGAATATTTTCAATATACTATTTAATTCAATCATGACAATATCCCTGTAAATTAATAGTAAAGTCATTATTATTATTATCCTTTTTTATGGTTGAAAATATTTTTGTTGGCATTTAATATGACCTGTTTCTGAGACTCACAGTGACCTTCCTTCTTTCCTTCCTTCCTTCCTTCTTTTCTTCTTTCTTTCCTTCTCTCTTTCTCTCTTTCTTTTTGTCCCCCTTGAAATTCAAGACTTTCATTTATTTGAGTTGAACTCAAACTAAAGATGGTAGAATTGACTATCTTAAAGTACAGTACAGAAAATTACTCAGTGCTATTATACACATTATAATTCAATAGAAACTATAAATGCCAGTGGCAATAAATAAATGTTACAAATGTAGTGATTGTAGTGTGCGATGAGTGATTTTTGTTTGCTTGTCTAAAAAACTGGCAAAAGAAGGAATTAAAAAAAAAAAAAAACAGCTACTGCTTTGCTTATGACAGATTCTCCCATGTACTTTTCATAAAGCTCAATTGTGTTAAGGTCACTTGGTATTCATGTCCATGTCAAGGAATGGCATCCTTGTTTTGAAAGATCTTGTGACATGGCCTTTTGGGAGGTAGAAGGCAGTTGTTAAAAATTTGCCTGGAAAACCAAACTAAAGAAGACTTCAAGTGCATGAGGCATGTGTCTCCAAGATCTGCATTTTAGCTGAAGTAAAAATAAAGCAACCCATTTAAAGGTTTCTAAATCTTTAGACTGTGTGTGAATGTTCTGTGTTCTTAATATTAAGAAATAAGAACTGGCATTTATAAACACTTATTTTTTTACTTTTCATTAAAGTGAAATATATCTGCATAAAAGTGCACAGGTGGATAACCCTAAATTTCATAAACATGAACATACTTCTGTAACTAGCACCCAAACAAAGAAACAACATATCTGCTCGTGGAACCTCAAAAGCCCTCTTCATGTTTCCTTCCAGTCAGTGTGTCCCTAGCCCCACTAATTCTAACCACTGCTCTGATTTCTAAAAACATAGATTAGATTAACTTGGCTCATTAGTTTAAATTAATGGCATTGGAGGAGAGGCACAATTTTACCATTACCCTCTTAGGGTTTCCAGATGGGCCTGAGAATTAAATTGACTTTAGACAGATTAACAGGAGAAAAGCATACACGTTTATTTAATATGTTTTGCACGACATGAGAACCCTCTTAAGGAAATGAAGACCCAAAGAAGCAATAAGTCGATTACTTATACACTTAGTTGGACAAAGAGTAGTAAGTCATGAAAACTTAATAAGGCAAAGGGCTTGGGCTAGGGTAGGTAATTGGTGAAGTGACTAGGAAGATAGGGCTTCGTGACTTTGACTTAACTCCTTGGTGATAAAATGTTACTTACGTCCTTGTATAAGGAGGTCGTCTTCCATATGGGGGTTTTATCTCCTCCTTTTAATACGGAAAGGGGGAGGGTACTGGCACTCTTCTTATACCTGCTGTTGTTTTAAGTGTTTTTAGTTCAAATAGTCTTTATGCCAAAGTGACATGTTCTTTGGGTGGCATATTCTGACACCCTTCAGCATCATGGAGTATGTACTCTTTTAAGACTGGCTTCTTTTTACACAACATATTTCTGAGATCATTGATATTATTGTGTGTTGTAAATCATTTATTCATGTTGTTGACTAATATTCCATTGTGTGAATAACAATTCAACCAATGATGGGTATTAAACAAGTTTTCAGGTTTGAATAGTGTTGTTCCAATCATCCTAAAATATGTTTTCTGATGAATATGTATACAGTGAAGTTTACATGCCAGGGGTATGCATATATTCAGCTTTAGAAAATGCTGCCAAATACTTTTCCAGAACAGTTGCAGTAAACTATACTCTCATTAGTTTACTATGAAAATTCTGGTTGTTCCATATGTAGGGATAGTGTAGGAAAATGGTCAGGGCCCCTCAGATGTTTAGAATCTTGCTGAGCATTTGATGTAGATGTGCATGTACGCCCAAGTGTTCCTTGACTATTTTCTGATTTAGATGCATATGGGCACCTAGGTTTTCCTGGGTTGTCTGACTCACACCCAGGTGTACTGGGTTATTGGACTTGAATATAAAGGATGAATGGCTCTGATCCATATTGCCCCCTGCCCCATGGATGCCCCCAGGGGGGCCACAGGGAGGCCGCTACTGCTGCTGGAGTCTGCTGTAAGTTGCTGTTGCTGCTGAGGAAACTGAGGACTGAGCTCATGTTGTTTGCTAGCAGCTCCCAGGATCTTTCCCAATTACTTAGCTCGTGGACCTGCATGTGAGGGGTCTGGTGATCCAGCCAGGCATGTGCAGGGTCTGGTGAACCAGCCAGGAATTTGAGGGGTCTGGTGACCCAGCCTGTCCAACAGGTTTGAAGGGTCTCTAGCCCTTCTCTTTAGCAATACACTATATAATTTTTAGTTCTCATACCTATCATTTTTGAGCACTTATAATAGTTTTCATAGGTTATCAATAATATTTATAACAATTTTGCAAAGTGAAATGCAGGTGAAGAAATTTATTTCAATAAGGTTAATTAATTTCTCAAGATCAAATAGCTGATAGCATTAGTGCAAGGACTCCAACTAAGATATGCCTGACCATATTGTTTCATAATATTGATATAATTATAATCCTATTAGTAATGAATTTAACAAAATAATGTCTGAGACAGCCATCTGGAAACCTTCAAATTCAATAGCCATTGTTGCTTCAATTTTTATAGTTTCCTTCATGTTTCACATATTATCTGAATAGAAGATAAACTTGTGAAGAAAATTTTAGTACCTCTATTTTACAAATGAGAAAAATGAGTTTCAGGAAAGACAAGCAACATTCAAAAATTCGTATTGAGGATCTCTAGCAGATCAAAGAACATGCAGTACAGAATGAGAGTCATTTCAGGACATGGCCTATTTTGTTCATTACTGCATTCCCAGTTCCTGGAATAGTTCTGGCACATAGGAAGTCCTCAATAAATAATTGATATGTAATTGAATGGCAATAAAAAAATGGGCAATAAAGCAATACATGAATAGATTTCTCTAACCAGGAAGTTAGAGACAGGCACCCCAAATCTGTTTTCTGCCTCTCATTTTTGTGGAACGAAAATATTTCTCCTTCAGAAAATGTGTATTAATTTAGTCGAGTTTTTAAGTTTTTTAAACTAGAATTGTTTTTAAAACTAAGAAAATTAGTTGCATGTCTTCTGTTAGAAATGTGCATTGTGGGCCGACCCCATGGCTCACTCAGGAGAGTGAGGCGCTGGTAGCGCCACGGCCGTGGGTTCGGATCCTACATAGGGATGGCCGGTGTGCTCACTTGCTGAGCATGGTGCAGGCGACACCAAGCCAAGGGTTACGATCCTCTTACCAGTCACAAAAAGAAAAAAAAAAAGAAATGTGCATTGCAAAGTCAGAGACATATTTGTCTCTGAATCTAACACTATATTGAGTCATCTGGGAAAGTATGTTCTCATCCACATATTTAATAAATATCTTCTAAGTGCCTTCCAAGAACTATAAAACATGCCATGTGCTGAGGATAACTGATGAAAAAGGAAAACATATTTCTTATCTTTATAAATATTGTAGTTACAGTCATACATAATCCTTGGGGTTCAGTTTTATAATCTATAAACTGGAATAATATAAGTATTTTCTCATTAGAGTATTTTGATTAATGAGAAAGTGCATTTATGGGATAAAACATAGACAAATACTTACAAAATAGAATAGCCAATATTATGAATATTCTTGAATTATCTTTAGAATAGTGAGCACCAAATATGAAATCATAAAAGATGATGTCTTAGGCATAGCGCTACATTTATATTTTGTTACATGGCCCTAGCAACCTTAGAGAGAAGTATCTATTGATTCTCTCTGTCACTGATTTACTAAAGTAAGCAGTTATTTTTTACGGATGAAAACCTCAAGTCTTTTCTCTGTTGTTTATGTAATCACATGTTTTTTATCGTTTACAAAAAAGAATGTTAAAAGAAAAAAAAAACTTAGACAAACTAAATTTAACTGATTTTATTTAAGCAAAGAACAATTCATAAATACTGCCACATTCTGAACCAGTGGAGGCTCAGAAACTCCACCCAGCATTGTGAGCAGCAAGCTTT
>NW_007739971.1:13424-23074 GCF_000696425.1 Galeopterus variegatus
GGTAAGAAGAATGCATATTCTGTAGTTGTCAGATAAAATGTTCTGGAGATATCAGCCAGGTACAATTGACCTAGAAGGTAATTTAAATCCTACCTGTCTCTGTTGATTTGTTGCCTGGATGATCTATCTAATGATGGGGGGGTTCAGGTCTCCCACTATTATGATATTGGGCTCCATCTCTTTCTTCAGGTCTAATAGTGTTACTTTATATATATATATGTGTGTGTTCTAGTGTTGGATGCATATATATTTATGGTTGTTATGTCTTCTTGCTTGATCAAACCCTTTATATAGTGGCCTTCTTTGTCCCTTTTTATGGTTTTTGGTTCAAAGACTATTTTATCTCGTATAAGAATAGCTACTCCTGCCCATTTTTGGTTTCCATTTGTGTGGTATATCTTTTTCCATCCCTTTACTATTAGTCTGTGCATCTTTACTGGTGAGATGAGTGTCTTAAAAACAACATATAAGTGGATCTTGCTCTTTGACCCAATTCGTCAGTCTGTGTCTTTTGAGAATTTAAACCATTTACATTGAGGATTGTACTTTGCTTATTGGTCTTCAGTGCTCCTTTCTTTATTTATTTTTGAGGTAGTAAAATTTAGTTTCTTTTGTCTTTCTCATTTGTATTTATGTTTTACTAGAGGGTTTTGTTCTTACTTGTTTATTCATGGTAGCGATTATTGGTTTTTGCATTGCTGATGCGGGACTCACTTGAGAAATTCTTGTAAGACTGGCTGGATGGTGATGAACTCCAGCAGTTTTTGCTTGTCTGGGACATACAGTATTTATCCCTCATTTCTGAAGATTAGTCTTGTCAAGTAGAGTATTCCTGGCTGGCAGTTTTTCTTTTAGTATTTTGAATATATTATCCCATTTTCTTATTGCCTGTAGAGTTTCAGTTGAGAAGCCTGCTGTTAGTCTGATAGGGTCTCCCTTGTAAGGGACTTGATACTTTTCTCTTGCTGCTTTTGGATTCTCTCTTTGTCTTTGAGCTTTGCCAGTTTGACTGTTATGTTCCTTGGAGAGAATCTTTTTGGATTGAAACTATTTGGGGATCTTTGGGCTTCCTGGATCTGAAGGTCTGTGGCTCTCCCTATTCCTGGGAAGTTTTCCATTATTATTTCATTGAATAGTTTTTCAATGCCTTTACTTTTCTCCTCCCCTTCAGGAAGACCCATGATTCAGATGTTTATGTACTTAATGTTGTCTGCTAGCTCTCTTAGAGATTCTTCATTTTAAAAATTCTCTTTCCCTTTTTTTGAGTCTGCATGGGTTATTTCACAAAGACCATTTTCAATTTCAGAAATTCTTTCTTCCATTTGTTCTAATCTGCTGCTTAAGCTCTCAGTTATGTTTTCTATTTTATTGAATGCATCTTTTAGTTCCAGGTTTCAGAAGTTCTGCTACATTCCTTTTTAAAGTATTAATCTCTTTGTAAATTTCATCCTTCATGTCCTAGATATTTTTTCTTATTTCATTGTCTTGTCTTACAGAGTCCTCTTTTATCTCACTAAGTTTCCTTAAATATAGTTACTTAGAATTCCTGTTCAGTCATTTCAAGGATTTCCTGTTCTCTAGAGTCTGTTACTTGGGAGTTACTGAATTCCTTTGGTGGTGTCGTATTTTCTGGTTTATTTTCATATTTCTAATTTCTTTACATTGATTTTTGGTCATCTGGTGGATCAGTTGCTTCTTCTGTTACTCTGGAGTGGACTTTAAAGAGAAAGACTTCTTTTTCCAGGAAGTTTCCTTAAATATAGTTACTTAGAATTCCTGTTTGGTCATTTCAAGGATTTCCTGTTCTCTAGAGTCTGTTACTTGGGAGTTACTGAATTCCTTTGGTGGTGTCATATTTTCTGGTTTATTTTCATATTTCTAATTTCTTTACATTGATTTTTGGTCATCTGGTAGATCAGTTGCTTCTTCTGTTACTCTGGAGTGGACTTTAAAGAGAAAGACTTCTTTTTCCAGGCTCCTCCAGTGAAAGAGAAAGACTTCTTTTTCCAGTAAAGAGAAAGACTTCTTTTTCCAGGCTCCTCCAGTGACTCTCCTTGTGTCACTGAAGTCAAATATGTGGTGGACCACATGCACAGTGGTCATGGATGTTATTAAGGCAGTGTGCCATCCTTTCAACAGTATTAGCTATGATGGTGGCTATTGTGAGCCACCTCTGCAGAAGCTGTGTGGAGCTTCATGGCAGTGGTGCAGTGTGTGGGGTGTGAAGCCTTGTGGCAGTGGTGCAGGGCGTGGGGTCCTGACTTCTGCTCAGGCAGGGCAGTCCTAGGTGGGTGGCTGGCCTGTTCTCCTGCCTGCCTGGGTGCTCTCCTAGGTGCAGGGTCCTGCTTTCTGTGCAGGCCTACAAGGATATACTCTTAAGTTAAGCTTTCAGTTTGTTTACATACTAAGTTAAGTTGCAGTTTGATACACAGGGACTCAAGATATGAAGGCAGCCTCAGTGTGAATTTAATTTAAGAAGAAGTCGGTCATTTGTGAAATAAAAAGTAACTTTTTGGCACTATAAGGGTACAAATACATTCTATTTACATACAAACCATCTAAAATGACTATTTCCTAAGACCCCACCTTCTTTGTTTATTAGGTAGTCCCCAATTACCCTTTTTAGGAGTTCCTTCTATGTGAGAGAACTCCTTTTATCCAGAGTGAAATTTCCCAAGTCTAGAGTTTTCTTAAGCAGAAATTTTGGGCTACAAAAGCAATCATTCTGTTCCCCACTGCACTGTAAAAACAATGTTTTTGTTCCCAGGGAGCACAGGTGCTCAGGGCAGTGAATAGTAGCAGATCCTTGTGCAGGAGTCCCTGCAGGGTCCTTGTTCTGTTCCGCTCACATCCTGGGCCCACAGAACATCTACCTTGGCCCATCCTTCAATCTTGGCACTAGAAGTTAGTCTGCTCAGAGCATATTAATAATTTTTAGGGCACAATGTAACAACACTCCACTAACCAGGAATCTGTGCCAAAATAGCTTCAGGAGGAATAAATAATGTGCCATTCATTCATTTATCATTTTAGAGGGGGGTTGTTTGTGCCAGGCTTTGTGGTAAACATTGACATAACAGTGATAAATGCAACCTAGTTCACAACCTTTAAACTACAAAATTCTGTGACTGTTGGTGGTGTTACCAAGAGACACCCATGTAGTTTTATTGAAAGTTCCGAAAGGTCATCTTATCATAATTTTGTACTTTGTTGACCACACAAAGGCAGTGTTCAGACATTCTCTTTCTGAAAAAAATCATTTTTAGATCTCTTCTGTTTTCTTAACTGATTTCTTGTCCATCTTTAAATATCTTTCAAATGATTTTATTTTAGTATAAAAACTCCTACTAGGTCCAGCTTTCTCAAACTTGCTATTATCTCCTAAGGTTTTCTTTATAACATGCAGTAGCTATGGAATCATGACAAAATTACTGAATAATTGTTCATTAAAGCTTCATTTCATTTTCTTGACACTTTTTCATGTGAGCTGCCATTACCATGGTCAGAATTTTAGAAAAATAATTTAAGTAAATTTTTCTTTCTTCTTTCCCTCCTTTCTTTTATTTTTCCCATTTATGTTGAATTTGTCCCAAAACATATTTTTAATAACAGGGAAAAGGATACATTAACCACCAAAATCCATTCCATACATTAACACATATCGACTATTTGTTTAAAACAAAGAATAATATTGCAAATTAGATTGCTAATTGTTTTGTAAAAACAGAAACTGCCAAGTCATTCAGAGTTTAACATGAACAAATGATACATAATTTATGCGGTCCTTTACCATTTGCAAAGTATATCTAAAAATATCACTTCATGTAAATTTTCTAACATGTACACAATGTAATAGCTTACTCATAGACAGAAAACAGAGAGCTCAGAAAATTTAGATAACTTTTCAGATAACATAGCTATAACCAGTCATGAAACCCATTTTTCTAACTCCTCATTAAGTATAATTTCCATTAAACCATAAGATTTACAAGTGTAAAGGTAATTGTATTTTTAACTAATAATTGCCCAGTTCCTACTTAATAACCATGACATAGAAACATGGTTAATTCCCGTTTGTCTCCCCTTTTTTCCAGTGTACTTATGGCAGCAAGCCCCTCTTGCTGTTTACTAAATATTGGGAGATGTTCTGGAAATAAACCTTATCATAAGCATAGCTAGATAATATTTGCAGAAATATTATTATATAAAATTGTAGACACTTAAGAAAACGACTCAATGTTTTGCTAACAGTCTCTGTATTATTAATAATAATAAAAGTTTTACTCATACGACATATGGATTAGCACTTAGAGGTGTCTTATACAATATCAATGCTTTCAGGCATGCATTAAAATACTTTTGTTAATAATAAGGGTTGAATTTTGTAGAAATTTATATATGAAATATACAAAAGACTCAAACATTTTACTTCAGCCATGCAATTCCATGCAACCTGGAATTAAATAGAAATATTCTGACTGGCTGCAACTTCAGTAATCTTTTCATATAAAACACACTTTGTCACTTTGAAAACAGTTAAAACATAATTTAGCCATAGAAGAAAATTAAAGAATAAAAACATTTGCTTTTCCACTTGCATAAGAGAAATGAAATGATAGGCGGGAATCACTGGTGTCATTTGGAACTTTTTAAATTATTTAATATCTTAAGCATTAATGTTTAATATTGAGCTTAGCCCTGTTAGTAGCCACTGTGTAGCAGCATAAAATCTATATTAACTCTTCTAAAATCTACTCAGGGTATGGAATTACTGAAGTTAGCACAATAATAACTGAAGAAGCTGAACAGACAGGCCTCACGCTTAGTTTATAAAAAACAAATTTAACTACTCATTCTGTTTTGCAGCCCAGAATATTTAATGTTGTTGCATAGTAAATAGATAAGAATTTTGAACTTAATACTTAAAAGCCTTGGATATGACAATTTATATGAATGGCACTAACTTTGCAATGCCAAAAAATGTAAAATCCAGCTTTATTTTGTAATAAAGAACATAGGAAAATGCATATATAGTTTTGAGTAATTTTTTCACCTCTGATAATTAAAATTTAAAAGATAATTATTAAAAATTATTCTCAAATATAGATTCATTGCTGCTGTGGAAAAGTTATGATGTATATGTGTAAATTATTTTGCGTGTGGGTGTGGCATTTTCATTCATCCTTAATGGCATAATCTTCTTTGATAATGAATTAGCAAGTACCTAAACCGAGATTAATCAGAAGAATTAAGATTGTCTCATAAACTCTATTTAGTTGTTTACTATAAGAGTCATTAAAAACAAATTATAAAATGAATAGAAAAGTACTTCAAATTCAATTTTAACATTAGCTTTATGATTTTAATCATCGGTTTTAAGAAGTAAGTGGCAAAGACTAATATAACCATAAAAATAATTTAACCTTGCCTATTTAGTTTTGGCTTTGGCCAGAGAACCTAAACTTGTAGCCAAGAAGTCTTCTGGTAAACTTGAGAAGACTCTGACTTCCAGCTAAAGTAGCTCATGATTGAAATTTGAATGCTTGAGAAAATTCAAAGTGTCTGGCTATGATTCCCTTTGAATTTAGGAAATCATTTGGAACAGAGCCACAGAGCTCAAAGAAAGTTTAGCCATCCAATTTGTGCACTGGGCTCATATTGTAGCTATGTATGAGTCCAACTTAATTTCCAGAAATAACTTTTGGATTTTATTTCTGAATTTCTTGTCATTTGCATTGCTCTGCTTTTGACAGAACCTTTTTTTGCAGGAGATTAGCTAATGTAAGGCACAAAAATCATGCTTGGAGATTTTGAGGTCCCAAAGTGCAGTAATAGCAGCTCACTTGGTTCCAAGCCCTTTGGCAAAAGGCTGACATGAAGACATATGTTATAGTGGAGGAAGTTGCTACTCCTGCCATTTTTACTGTCTTCTCCACAAAATTCTTGGCAAGGGATCTACTGCAAGCAAAGAGGAAGAAAAAGAATCCAATACATAGAAATTGTCTCTGTGTGGTTTTACAAATTGCAACAAAATATATATGCATAAACTTTTATTATGTTTATAAAAAGAAAAGTTTTGTTAAGTAAGTAATAGCATATTCTAGGAAATTTCTTGACAACTCTGAGACAGGTGATACAAAAGAAATAAAGATCAAAAAAAGTGAAAAATTTAACAAGGTAGCAAGAGCTGCTAAATAAAATCAGCAGCTAAGCCAAAGCTGTAAAAAAATTAGCTTTCCTTCTCAGTCATTAAACTGGCTATTTGACAGAAGCTCTCAGGAACCTCCAAACAAAATCATTAAATGTAAATCCCTAGTGAGATCAAAGAGAAACTGTTCTCCAACTAATGCTATTAAGTAGGCCCAGAGACCTTAATAAAATTAGACACAAGATAATGAATTTCTGGTGTTACATGACTCAGATCATGGTCTGAAAATACTAGACCAATGTTAATTTCAATGGCCGTGATTGCTGAGGAATGAACGATGATGCTGAAAGTTACACCCATGAGAAAACTCTGTAATCTCAAGAGGATAAACCAAGTCATTTCTTTTTATTTCCATAGCTCTTATTTATTCAGATATTTTTTTCTCCCTTTTTCTCAGTGATCAGGATATCCTTGTGCCCACCTTCACCCTTTTGCTCTCAGGCACACTAAGATGATTGAAATGCTTCCACTGACTGCTCAGTCTCCCCAGAAGTAACCACAATGGCACTCTCCTGATTTTTCCATACCTTTAAAAAAATACATGAGCCTTCCAGAAGTGTAATGAGGTCTAAAGCATAGTTTTTGAATTGCCACAAATTTTCCAGAAAATGAAATAGACCAATCAGGATTGGAAAAAAAAAAAAAAGTGCAACATAAAGATGATATTCTCCATAGAACTTCTAGGCATGTACTGGAGGTCAGGAAGTGAAAGGAAGTTCTTGATGGAAATAACTACCGGCATGGATGTAATGAATACAGTTGGTCCTCTGTATCTGTGACTTCTGCATTTGTGGATTCAATCAACCACAGATCACAAATATTTGTATTAGGTAGTACAAGTAATCTAGAGATGAGTTAAAGAATAGGAGAGGATGTGTGTAGGTTATATGCAAATACGACACCATTTTATATCAGGGACATGAGTATATGTGGATTTTAGTATTGAGAGATCCTGGAACCAACCTGGACTATGTATAGGAGAATTTATATAATTGTGTTGGTCTAAGCTCTTATGACTCTCAGAATTACCCTTCAGATACTCTTTTAAAATAAAACTATGCTATCTACGCTAAGTGAATAATTGTGCAGTAAATGTATGTATTGAAACAACATACTGTACCTCACAAATATGTGCAAGTAAATGTTAAAATATTTTGAATTAAAAAAATTAGTAATACCTAACTCGAAATAAAATAAAATAAAATAAAATAAAAAGTGAGGGAGTCTACTTATGAGGTAATATACTGAAATTAAAAACCAAATTGATCATGCAAGAACACTGGGGTCCAGGGAGATGGAAGATTCAGATAGTTGTGGGGGATAGCAGATACAAGGTATAGTTAAAAAGAAAATTCAAGCCCCCGAATAATAAAGAAAAATCTAAAAAGAGCAATTTCAGCAAAAATTAAAAATGTGTATAAAGGGGCATTATACCCCCTTCAAAACAAATACCCCCCAAAATTCAAAAAGAATGTTCTGGCCCAGATATTTTTCACGGAGGGATTCTTCCAGGCCTTCTGGAATCACATAGTCAAGGTGATACAAAAACTGTTCCCAAAGCATGAAAAAGAAAACCTTCAGAATTCCTTTTATGAAATGAGTATAACATTGTTACCAAATCTAAACAGACATTTAATTTAAAAAATAAGAATACAAATCAATCTCAATTATAAATGTCAATAAAGAAATCTTAAGTATAATTTAGCAAATTGGGTATGGAAAAGTGAATAAATTAATGCATTTTGATCTAGTGGGAGTTTTTTTCCAATTCTTAAACTATGATTCAGTGAGGGAAATCATCAATATAATTCATTATATAAATATATCTAAGAAGAAAAGTGCCATAGATGCTGAAAAGGCATTTGACAAAAATCAAAATATATCTCTGCTAGTAAAATAAAAATAAATAGAAACTTCTATAGTGGGCTTGAAGGTAATTTTAACTCCCCCCAAATCAGTGTTTCGCTTACTGGATGTACAATGGAAGTGTTCCTCCTAAAATTAAGAGAAAGAAAAAGAAATCCATTGTTGCTGTTTACAGTTGAACATATGGTGAAAGTAACTAAATAAGACAAAGCAATCATGTGAACAAGAAGTAGAAAGAAAGAGTCACAACTGTCTTTATTTGCAGATGCTATGATTGTATAGGAGAGTTTTTTCATAAGTTCATGGAAAGATTTATAGTATCATTTAATTCCACTTTTCCACAAACTTTCTGAAGTACCTTCATATATTTAAAATGTCCAAGAGGATCTAGTAAAATACTACGGGAAGTAACATCAGAATTTAGTAAAGTAGTAATTTATAAGAATGAATAAATACTAAGTTAAAAGTTTTTCAAAGTTTAATAAAGTTACATGGTAAAATGAAAAAATTTACTTATCTGTAATATTGATAAAATGTAAAATATCTGAACACAAAACTTATATATATATTTCAAATACTCTATGAAGAAAACTTTAAAACAATCCTGAACATAGAAAATAGAATTGAGCAAATGAAAAGATATCCTACATTTTTGGATAGAAATGTTCAAATATTTTTCACAAAAATTATGTCAGGTCTACTTAAGTTGATTCATAAATTTGAAGTGATTTTTACCAAATACCCAACTTTTTCTCTTAGGGGTAGACACATTGATTATTAATTCTATGGAAAAATAAAAAAGATTGAAGAGCCCAGAAATAATGAACAAGAAAATGATGGGGGTACTATCTAAATGCAATGTTAAAATATGTTGTAAATTATAAATAACTAAAGCACTCCAGCCTCAATGACTGTATAGAACAATGCAAAGGAATATAAAAAAAATAAATGCATGTACATATTGGACATATAATAAAAATGACAGGTCACCTCAGGTGATGAATGGTCTTTTTAATAAGGTTTTGTTAAATAATTGAAAATCCATTTGGCAACAGACAAAATTCAATCTAAACTTCACACTGCATAGCAGGATGCAGATCAAAGATTTAAGTGTAAGAATTGAAGCAATATATACACTAGAAAAGTATGTTTGAATTCCATTATAGTCTGGGAGTGGCAGGAACTTTTCATATATCATATAAAAAATAAAATTCAATATCAATAAAATAAAAAATAGATAAAATGTTTAAATGTGCAAAGATATTTATACCATAAACAAAATTTAACAGACAAAAGAGCTAAAAGAAGATATTTGCAATTTATGCACAAGGGCAAATTTCTTTAATGCTGTTCTTAAATGTCTAGAAGACAAAGTTAACAGTATGTTTAACAAAACTAAGCTAAATATATAAAAAGATATTTTACAAAAAAAAGAAAAAAATTCTGAAACATGAAATATTGCTCTACCTCATGGATATGATAAATTCAAACTGCACAAAGAAGCAAATTTTTATTGATCAAAAATCCAAATGTTTAATAGTGGCAAAATTTCATACTATAAATACTCATTTTCTTT